>NC_091127.1:166965021-167265021 GCF_040183065.1 Periplaneta americana | reverse complement strand
TCGCCTATTTACTTATTTATTGCACTAAGGAATATGTCTTGTTTTCTTTTACCTATTTGTTATATTGGAAAATAGATGTCGCTGGTATCGTTCGATCAGTTACCTAGATCCTGGATTACATTTTGTGCGATTTTTGCTATGCTATAAAAACTGTCACTAAAAAACGCAAATTTCGAGTTACCTAGTTCTTGCATTCAGGCGACGATATGATATGATATGATATGATATGATATGATATGATATGATATGATATGATATGATATGATACTTACTTACAAATGGCTTTTAAGGAACCCGAAGGTTCATTGCCGCCCTCACATAAGCCCGCCATCGGCCCCTATCCTGTGCAAGATTAATCCAGTCTCTATCATCATATCCCACCTCCCTCCAATCCATTTTAATATTATCCTCCCATCTACGTCTCGGCCTTCCCAAAGGTGATATGTGATGTGATGTGATGTGATATATGATATATGATATATGATATGATATGATATGATATGATATGATATGATATAATGATATGATATGATATGATATAATGATATGATATGATATATGATATGATATATGATATATATGATATGATATGATATGATATATATGATATATGATATGATATATATATATGATATATATGATATGATATGATATATATGATATATATGATATGATATATGATATATGATATATATGATATGATATGATATATGATATATATGATATGATATGATATGATATGATATGATATATGATATATATGATATGATATGATATGATATATGATATGATATATGATATGATATGATATATGACATGGCATGACATGATATATTATAGATATGACATGATAAATGATATGATACGATATGATGTATGATATATATATGTGATATAAGATAGATATATATATATAATATGATATAGCCTATATGATATGTACAAGTTAAATGACACGTATTTCCTAAGTTTATTGTGAAACTTTGGTATGGATGCTGGCTAATATATGTACGTCATTGCTAAGTACAGACATTAAATATTAGCTCCGTATATTGGATCGCGGAGTCTGGCTCAGACTTCATCAATCTTCAGTTCCGCAACTGGGCGGTAGTACCAACTATTAGCGAATGTGCACAGAAACACGTGCAATAACCGTCCATGTTAATCACAGCCCATTAACACTCTGTCCGCCAGGCTCTGTCTGCTGGCCACTTGCGGACTGCAGAGCAAATATCAGTATTCTAAAAACCTTTACGCAACACTTGAATGCCGAATTCCATTCTTATGTGTACAAATTACTCATATTACCGTTTCTTTTACAGCAAGCGACATTAAAACCAAAACCTGCGAGTTGATGTCTCCTCAATGAAGACTGGGATTAGAACTCCGATGATCCTGTCAGATTAGAGGAATAAAACGGCTTCGGTCTCAAAGTTAGAATTTATAAAACAGTTATATTACCGGTTGTTCTGTTTGGTTGTGAAACTTGGACTCTGACTTTGGGAGAGGAATAGAGATTAAGGGTGTTTGAGAATAAGGTTCTTAGGAAAATATTTGGGGCTTAGAGGGATGAAGTTACAGGAGAATGGAGAAAGTTACACAACACAGAATTGCACGCATTGTATACTTCACCTGACGTAATTAGGAACATAAAATCCAGACGTTTGAGATGGGCAGGACATGTAGCACGTATGGGCGAATCCAGAAATGCATGTAGAGTGTTAGTTGGGAGGCCGGAGGGAAAAAGACCTTTGGGGAGGCCGAGAGGTAGATGGGAAGATAATATTAAAATGGATTTGAGGGAGGTAGGATATGATGGTAGAGACTGGATTAATCTTGCTCAGGATAGGGACCAATGGCGGGCTTATGTGAGGGCGGCAATGAACCTACGGGTTCCTTAAAAGCCAGTAAGTAAGTAAGTAAGTAAGTAAGTAAGTACTTCGCTTTCTTTTGAACTTTTCATTTCGGCATATATACTACAGTTTCATTACGCTTCTGTGGTTTAAAAGTGAAATTAATAAATAAACATGTAAAAAATTTGATGTCAAGAAGGAAAGTTTATAAATAACTACTCAAATATCAGACTATTCGGCGGTCAAATTAAGTCTTCATTATGTTTCAGAAGTGGAAATTTATAAGTAAATCAAACAGAATTGAACAGAAGGGTAAATCAAACAGTGAATAGTAAAACAAGAATGGAATTAATGAACTATTTAACGAACACTGAAAATAGCAAACTAACGACACTCCAAATAATCAACGATGCATGTAATGAAAGAACGATCACTACCCAGCAAGAGATGTATCTAATAGATTAACTATGCATGCAATAAAGGAACGATCTAGCTATAAAACGAACGATTCATGTAATAAACGGATGATTCAGACGATAAAAGGATGATCCAGCTACGAAGCAAATGATACAAATAGCAAACGAATAGTCCAGCTAATAAACGAAGGGTCCAGCCCCTCTGCCTCATCTCGCCAAACACCATCTCGCCATCATCAATTTCATCGACGCTAAATGACCGAGCAGTTGATATAGCGTCGTTAAATAACAAAAACAAAGAAACAATACAAATAATAAAGGAACGATCCAAATAACAAAGAAACAATCCAAATAATAAAGGAACGATCCAAATAACAAAGAAACAACCCAAATAATAATGGAACCATCAAATGACAAAGAAACAAACCAAATAATAAAGGAACGATCCAAATAACAAAGAAACAATCCAAATAATAAAGGAACGATCCAAATAAAAAAGAAACAATTGAAGTAATAAAGGAACGATTCAAATAACAAAGAAACAATCCAAATAATAAAGGAACGATTCAAATAACAAAGAAACAATCCAAATAATAAATCAACGATTCAAATAACAAAGAAACAATCCAAATAATAAAGGAACGATTCAAATAACAAAGAAACAATCCAAATAATAAAGGAATGAGTCAAATAACAAAGAAACAATCCAAATAATAAAGGAATGAGTCAAATAACAAAGAAACAATCCAAATAATAAAGGAATGAGTCAAATAACAAAGAAACAATCCAAATAATAAAGGAACGATTCAAATAACAAAGAAACAATCCAAATAATAAAGGAATGAGTCAAATAACAAAGAAACAATCCAAATAATAAAGGAATGATTCAAATAACAAAGAAACAATCCAAATAATAAAGGAACGATTCAAATAACAAAGAAACAATCCAAATAATAAAGGAATGAGTCAAATAACAAAGAAACAATCCAAATAATAAAGGAATGAGTCAAATAACAAAGAAACAATCCAAATAATAAAGGAATGAGTCAAATAACAAAGAAACAATCCACATAATAAAGGAATGAGTCAAATAACAAAGAAACAATCCAAATAATAAAGGAACGATTCAAATAACAAAGAAACAATCCAAATAATAAAGGAACGATTCAAATAACAAAGAAACAATCCAAATAATAAAGCAACGATTCAAATAACAAAGAAACAATCCAAATAATAAAGCAACGATTCAAATAACAAAGAAACAATCCAAATAATAAAGGAATGAGTCCAATAACAAAGAAACAATCCAAATAATAAAGGAACGACTCAAATAACAAAGAAACAATCCAAATAATAAAGCAACGATTCAAATAAAAAAGAAACAATCCAAATGACAAAGAAACAATCCAAATAATAAAGGAATGAGTCAAATAACAAAGAAACAATCCAAATAATAAAGGAACGACTCAAATAACAAAGAAACAATCCAAATAATAAAGCAACGATTCAAATAAAAAAGAAACAATCCAAATGACAAAGAAACAATCCAAATAATAAAGGAACGATCCAAATAACAAAGAAACAATCCAAATAAGAAAGGATCGAATAAAAAAACTATGCACATAACAAGCAGTCGATCTAACTAATCTTCCGACAGTTAGTGCATGAATTAATCGCAACTACACGTACTGTATATCTGTATTATAAGCTTATCTGAAGAATCTTAACTACATAATAACTGCTTAGTGAATGGTTATCGGATCGGACTGGACAACTTCGTTCCTCGCAATGGAAGACGTCTGGGTCCAGAAGTGGGTACGGCCCACGTTTATGAAGCATTTATGTGGAATAAAATTAGCCGGGCATTTATAGAGCAATCGATGCGCAGATTTGTAGCATCCTGCACTGCAACAGTTCACACCAGTTCTAAAACTGGAAACGAGCATCTAATCACGGCTCACGTCCCGAACACTAAGTGCGCGTTTGCATCATTGTCGACACTAAATTTATATAATGGCCTTTCTCCATTAACAACTGTATCAGAAATTGGATAAGTTTAAAAGTTTCTTAATGGCAGTTGTTATTGATCTTCAGGTCTTATATTTACGTTCTGCGACCGGGTGGCTAAGCGATCTAAGGCGCGCTTCCCTGTGGTGGCGCGGTCGAAGGTTCGAATCTCGCCTCGGAAATGGATAGATATCCTTTGTTATGCTTATTCTATTGCGTTGGTGCATAAGTTCGTAACGTTTTTATTTCGCGTGTTGGTACTCCGGTTGCTATGAGCTTATTTATCGATTGTCATTTTTTATTTGAAGTTCAATTCTTGTGCTTGAGTTTACATATTGAAGTTTTCATTCTTCCAGACAGTGAGTGGAGCCGTAGACGCTAGAAAATGGAGTGTCAAGTGGAGAAAGTGGAACATTTCCGACATATTCTTCTTTTCTAGTTCGATAGAGGGGCGAAAGCAGCGGGGGCGGCCAGAAATATTTGCGCCGTGTACGGGGACAATGTGTTTACGTTTCCATTACAACAAAGTATTTTCTTTTACGGTTATATATATACAGGGACATAATTTTATTTTTACTTCAATTTTTATTGTACCTGAGTTTTTGAATGTACTTCACTCCCACCCCTTCTACTAACGAAGTTCGACCGTCCTCCACACAGATCCAAGACCGCATATACATAGTAGCCTTACGCTCATAGTAAACAGTACGTTCCAAAAATATGTTCGCGTTTTCCAGTGACGAAAGAGATTTCAATATTGAATCATTTTCGCACAGGTACTGTCGTCCACTTGCCATCGTCGTATCCCGGTTTCCCCCATCAGCTTTTATTCGCCAGCTAGTGGCTGGGCTGTCTTAACTCTTTTCTGAGAACATTAATTTCTGTTAGGAATTGGACGTCTACGTAATATTATACAACTGTTTAAAATAAATTAAATAGAAGGGCTTCGTTAAGTAATTAACTGTCACGTGATATCCCTCCTTTCTACGGCCCTACGACAAAAACCACTTGGACGGACAGTAGATAGTATGTCTGAATAATTTTATCTTTTCGGATTGGGCAGAAGTAAAGATTGAATTTGCAGTACGTAAAGTACTCTTTTATAGAGTAGGTACAGAATTATTTCAACATGAGTTACTAGTACGAAGAATGAAACTAGTAATGGGAATTAAGTACAATAGTCTATAGTGCGATAATATGCACATTAGAACTGAAGCCTGTATCGAAATGAACGGCCACCATTAAAAAAAAATGCATTTAAATATCCATATTATGATTATGTTTCAATTTAACTTCATTCTCTATATTGTACGCTAATGTGCTGAAGACAGTATAATGTACACTGCATAATTAATACGTCCATATGGACAGCTCAGTTCGTGATACTGTACTGTATTTTGATTAAACAAAAACCTAATGGAAATGATCAAACTCAAAAGCGCGATATTTCCTAGTTTACGTAAATGGATGAACTACTTTTCTTCCCTCCTATACCTAGTAAAGTGATTTGTATTTTACGCCAGTATCATCGAACTACAGTCTTGGAAGGGGGAGCAAGCGGTTCTAGACCTTTAATCCAAAGATATAGCCAGGTTAGTATTAAAAATGTTAGTAAAAATAAAATGATGTCCCTGTAGAACTGCATTGTTATGAAATAATTATGTATGATGAAGTTCTGTAAAATTTGGACGCCTTTTCGTACAATAGAAGCTGAATTAAGCTGCAACCTTATTATTAGGGATTCTCCGAAGATATCCATAGTAAAATAATAGTAATATGCATTACAAGAGCGGTATGTTGAAGTTTTCATATTCGAGGAAAAGTTTGAAGAAGCGAAACGTAGTTGAGCTTTTTTAATTTCCGAGAATTGAAAGAAAACATACCGCTCGTTTATCGTACATTATTTTGTGCGAAGATCGTTTATTACATACCTGAAAGAGGAATTTCTAATTAGTTGCAATGAAATCTCCATCTTGGTTTCTGTTGAATGACGGCAAATTTGCAAAACAAAAATATCTACCTTCAACATTGTTGCTTTAAAATGTTTTCTGTATTTACTATACTCCAGCAGGCCGTGATATACGTCTGTCTTTTTTTTTTCCCCTAGTCTATGATGAGTCTGGAATCTTGTTGATTTTTTCACGGCTTCCTTAGTGTTACTTGCATCACGAATGCAGTAACTTTAGTGGAGTTGTAGAGTTTACGTAATTTTTGAAAATATTTAAAAACAATAATTAACAGTGCAATTTAGGTTAAAATGCAGTGTAAGTTTCCAATTTATAATTACTACTATATTGAACGTCTCTAAATTAATATGTTAAAAGCCTAAAGCAGTAAAATCAATATGTCCTTAAGCGGTAAGAAGAGGGAAATTGTTGTGTGTGTTAGATTGGGAATATTGAATGTGGAATTTTAGACTTTCCGCGGATTGCTTTTATGCGGAAACCAAGCAAATATGCACGATCTCGCACAAAATATTTTTCAAGATTCTGGAGTTTACTAATTTTGTTTCAGATTAGAGTTTGGAAATCTGTGTTTATCTATTAAAATAACTTAATTTTGATGTGTTTATTCTTTTACCCTATGTGCAACTTCCCAAAAAAACTGTGATCGATTTTAAGTTTATTGTTCAAAACTGATAAGTTTGAACTTGGTTTGAGTCCCGACGTCATACTTCATTTCCTACAGATTGAAATATGAAGCAGTTTATAGCTACATAACCACCCGGCAGGGGGTAGATTGGAATGTCAGCACTCGCTTCTAATGAGCCCTGCTCCAGCTCTAACTTTGAAAATACCAGTCTCGCAGCAAACGCCCACGCACCGCTCGGTCAATTCAAACACAACCGTGCTGGTAACAAGTATAACCACACTCTAAACGAGTTACACCGTGAGCACTGCAACTGCCCCAAGAAACTGTCTTTGATTGGAAATGGAAATTGAAAAACAAAAAATGAAAACGAAAATGTGAAGAGAAACAACCTACATCAATAAAAGCATGTCCAGCTTCGAATAATTTAATAAACATTCAGTGACACAATTTTCAAAGGCGTCATTCATATATTTAATTACATTCTGATGTTCAGGCAGTGTTGAATTCCATTCATTTCCTTTTTATTAATTTTATTTCCGATAATAAATAACGAGCAAGCCAAGATCAAATACTAAAGCATATTAATAATAACATCAAGATATTTCTGAACATACTACGAAACAAATGAAGACATATAGTTACAACAAAAATAAAAACAGGTAGCAAAGATTATTACAAATAGGCCTATAAATCAAAATAAGATGGAAGAACAGTTCGAAGATGAGCAGTTTGGCTTCAGAAAGGGAAAAGGTACGACAGATGCAATTGGACTGCTGCGAACAATCGACTAAAAATACCCAGAGAGGAATAAAGACGTGTAAGGGCTATTCCATATGAAATCGATCAGTAAAAAAACCTCGCATTTTTTATACCCTAATTTTTTCCCTATTTATACAAGGTGCTGAGGAGAGTGCATTTGCAAAAATATACTATCGAAAGTAAAACGGTTTTCGTATTATTGAGCGACAAATTTAGCGTATTTTATGAAAACAAGCCTCTTTCAGCGCTCAGAACTCTTGAACCATTTATTGCAGAACATTGAACGACAGCTCATTTTGAAGCTGACATTTGGTAGGTTATGTTAAGAAGTAATTCTTATTTTTATTGTACACAGAGAGACAGATAATCTGATTTTAATTACTTTTAGGCTTTTTGCCAATTTCTAAAAATGTAAAAAAATATTGACATAAAACCTTGCATTATTAAGAGGGATTCGGCATTTTTTGGTTAGTGATACGGCAATAAGTTTCGAGAGTATTAAATAGATTATTTTCACACGCCTAGACTTGAACGGCGCAGTACCGCACACACTGGCCGAGAACTGAAGATAAGCAAGCGTTGGGCGTCATTTTACTCCTGTGTTTATGAAAACCTGTGATAAAGCTAGCACAGCCATGACTGCTAGACGACACATCACGTGTTTGTCTCCTGGCCTTGCTTACCTCGGCTAGCTCCCGCCTCACAGTCAGCTGGTTAGTTCACGCGCGTACTATTTATTTTCTTTATTTGATATTTTCAATACTTTCTTATCAACGTGCCATCAGTAAAAAATATGTGTTTATTTGCACTTTCAATACGGAATCTAACTATATATTTTTCAATTATTTTTTTCTTGGCAAAGGCGTCTTAACGAGGAAAAATATAAAAATTTCTCCATTTCCATAAAAAGTAAGAAAATATGTTTATATGTCAATATAAACTTTAATTTCTCAGCATCAAAATAAACACTGATTTTGATCATTGGGTGAAAGGGTTTCTGAGCAACAACAGTTTAAATTTGCAAATTTTATGAAAATACGATAAATTTAAATATTTTTAATTTGAATACTATGAAGTTCTGATGCCTCAAACTTTGCACAAAGCATTGTATCACAGTTCTCTATGTACAAAAAAAGTTTTATTGTATTTAGAAATTGTAAGGTCAATTTTCTCTATATTTCGGTCGATTTGAGATGGAATAGCTCATATGTAGTAGGTATTTGTGGACCTAGAAAAGGCTTTTGACAGAGCAGATTGGAATAAACTGATGAAGATCCTAAAGGAAATATGTGTGGATTGGAAAGAGAGCAGACTAGCCTATTCAGTAATCTTTATATGAACGAGTCAAAGTCAGGACAGAAGAAGAAGTCCACACCTGTGGAGTAACGGTCAGCGCGTCTGGCCGCGAAACCAGGTGGCTCGGGTTCGAATCCCGGTTGGGGCAAGTTATCTGGTTGAGGTTTTTTCCGGGGTTTTCCCTCAACCCAATACGAGCAAATGCTGGGTAACTTTCGATGCTGGACCCCGGACTCATTTCACCGGCATTATCACTTTCATTTCATTCAGACGCTAAATAACCTAGATGTTGATACAGCGTCGTAAAATAACGCAATAAAATAAAATAAAAATAGAAGAAGAAATGTCAGAAGAAAGTGAAATAGGGAGAGGCGTACGTCAAGAATGTCCTTTATCACCTACCCTGTTCAACATTTACTTAGAGGATTTAGTGAAGAACTGTTTTCAGAACATGGGAGGAATGATAGTAGCAAGAGGAAAATTAAAGTGCATCAAATTTGTAGTTGATATGGCGTTGTTAGCAGAAGAGGAGATGCTAAATGACGGCTGTGAGCAGTATGGGATGAAGATAAATGAAACAAGACGAAGACCATGGTTATCGGAAGAAAAAGGAAGAAGGTAAACTTGGGAATTCTAAATTTTGCAGTAAAGCAAGTGGACAGCTTACTACTAATTCCACAGTTTGGGACATCTGGCCGACATCTACGGCTGACCACTAGGATCCAGAATACAAAGCAGAGGTTAAATTAAAAATAAAATAATACTTTAATAATAACAATAATAATAATAATAATAATAATAATAATAATAATAATAATAATAATAATAATATTTTGTAAGGTATTTTGACTCAGAATTTTCTGCACATTACAGTAATAGGGTTTTGCTATTCAATTCAAACATCTGCAACCGCTACGATGTTGTCTCCATCTCCGAGAAAGAATGTCCATATTACCGCAAATATATGAAGAAATAAAAGCTTTCATAGAGAAAGTGAAATTGTGGGAGTCAATTTACCACTTCATTAATCTAATTGTTACCTAATTTCAATCAAGACCAGTAACAAATATAATGAAGTACTGAAGGACTTGAGAATAGTAATATGCGTTACAAGAGCGGTATATTGACGTTTTCATGTTCGAGGAAAAGATTGAAAAAGCGAAACGTAGTTGAGCTTTTTTAATTTCCGAGAACATGAAAACAAACATATCGCTCGTATGTCGTACATTATTTTGTGCGAAGATCGTTTATTACATACCTGAAAGACGAATTTCTAATTAGTTGCAATGAAATCTCCATCTTGGTTTCTGTTTGATGACGGCAACTTTGGAATACCAAAATATCTATCTTCAACATTGTTGCTATAAAATGTTTTCTGTGTTTACAATACTCCAGCAGGCCGTGATATACATCTGTCTTTTTTTCCCCCAGTCTATAAATGCGAATTTAAAACAAACGGTAAGGTTATGTAATGATTTATTTTTCATTTTAATATTTTAACAATATTATTTATATAACATATTGCAGTAATAACATCGGCATCTGGAATCTTGTTGATTTTTTCACGGCTTCCTTAATGTTACTTGCATCAGGAATGCAATAACTTTTGTGGAGTAGTAGACTTTACTTAATTTTTGCAAATATTTAAAAACAATAATTAACATTGCAATTTAGGTGAAACTGCAGTGGTAAGTTTCCAATTTATAATTATTACTATGTTAAACGTCTTTAAAAATAATATGTTAAAACCTAAAGCAGTAAAATGAATGTCGCGCTTAAGCGGTAAGAAGAGGGAAATTGTTATGTGTGTTACGTTGGGAATACTGAATGTGGTATTTCACACTTACCGCGTATTGGTTCTGTGCGGAATACAAGCAAATACGCACGATCTCGCACAAAAGAATTTAAGACCAGATTTAAGATTTCAATAGTTCTAGTTTAAAATAATCGTGCATTTCTAAGATGTTTTGGTTATTGTTAATTATTGAAAACATTATGAAACATGTTATTTAACTATTATTGTTATTATTACATTAATATTGAAGTATCGTAAGAATACGTACCTTAACAACCAACATATTTAATTGTAATTTTATTATTACTATTTAATTGAATTTTATTTTATTAAATATAGTATAAACTTAAAAAAAATAATATCAAAAACCATTTACTAGAAATGAAGTATTGTTGTTGTTTAGTCAATTGTCAGAAGAAAGGTCTGAACCTCACAACTGACACCAACAAGACACCACTTATGAGGCAACTAGGCCAGGAGATAATGGGATAGGGTTGCCAGTTCCTTGTGCTTAAATAATTACGTAACTTGTATGGTTGTTCATGCTTCAGATTTCTTTTTATTCATTAATATATAATTAGAAGATAAAGTTATTATTATTATTATTATTATTATTATTATTATTATTATTATTATTATTATTATTATTATTATTACTGCAAACTATTTAAGAAATTTTATTCCTTCCGAAAACAACCGTCTATTGTGACAGTACAACTCAAAAGTGCAGCTTTGTGGAATTTCTCCCACGACAGTTACAACTTAGCTCGCTCATGCTTGTAACATAATCAACGATCGGCTATCTTCGGGTATTGTGCTTATCTCTTCTGCTGACTACGCTGTCTACAGTTGCTCTCTGTAACAATGTTCATGCGTTGGCCTTGAGACGTCTGCACTAAGGTTATCTGTTCCCTAGTTTTGTCGATCTAATGTAGAGACACCCTATATCAGCCTAATTTTTAGCTGTAACCCGTCTTTTCGTACATCCTTGGCTTATTGGGACCGACCTAGCTTCTAACAACTGCTCAGTTTTTTCAGTAACTGAATACAGTGAAATAGTGAGACCTTCCTAGGTGCAGTCGACAGAAATGAAGACTTTGAGACAGAAACTTTAATATCGGCACGACAAGATTGCTTCATGCTACGGCTGCAGAGTGTCCACCTATCTCCTCTGAGAGTCGCACTAGAGCATGACTAAGGCCACTCAAATCCATTCCGTGCAGGAGTTAATAAAGGACAGGGTTTAAGCTGCATGCACATCGGCATGGCGGAGAACCACCAGAGAGCAGAGCGCCAATTTAAGTTACTCATTAAGAAATGTAATGTTACATCAGACTCGTGTCACGTCACTGTCTCAAAGCTCCTTTGTGGTCTCTAAGTGGTCTCCAAGGATGATATATTAAACCTTCGGAAATAATTAGAGGCTGAAAGCATAAATGATATGCAGAATGGAGGCACTAAAAATAGGATTACATTACGCCTTCTACTGCAAGAATAGACGTTAGGATATTATTTTATTGGCTAAGAACTATTATTAGAGATTGCTAATCTCACTGCTAACTAGGGAACGGAATTTGGAGTAGTAAAAGCTAGTATTGGCATCTACACAGTCATTTGTTTACAACCCTTTATACCAAGTCCTCCCCTCCATGACATACTCGCAGATCTGGGCACGTCAACAACAGGTGAACGGGACAGTTGTCGCATAAGAACGTCAGCATGCAGATTTGCAGTTGAGAGTAGTGAATTGCAGGCACAATGCCGAAAGTGAAACCAACTAACAATACAGAATTCAGGAAATAATTCCCTAAATTGTCGCTTCCCCCATGTCCAGTTCCTACGAGATGGGGGTCATGATTAGAAGCTTGCAATTATTGCGCACGTCATCTCCAATCTGTGAAGAAAGTGGTCCAGTCTTTCGATACCGATGACGCGGCTGCGATTCAAATACGCCAGGAACTGCTAAATGATGAAACAATCGAGAAAGAAGTCACGGATATTAAGTCAAATTTTGGATATTTACCGGATGCCATTATTCAATTAGGAAAGTCAGGAATAGAACTAGTTGAGCAAATAAATAATATGAGGACTATTGTAAATAAACTGAGTGCAGTAGAAGGTGAAATAGGAAAACGTGTTGGTGAAAAAATGAACAAAGTTTTGATTAAAAATGATGGGTACGATATTCTTAGTCCGATTTCAGATGTACTAACAAAGACGTGTCCCAATGACGTCATTCAACATGTGAATTTAATTGACGTATCTTGTTTCAAGTACTCTCTAATTGTCTCTGCAGATGGAGAGCGGAATTTTTCCATGTTACAAAATTTCCTTCCTTGCAACAGAGCAAAGTTGTATTTTGAAAATTTGAAAATAATATTTACAGTTTATTATAACAAGGCATAACAAGGCATAGCATTAATTGAAAATGCCATTTCGTTTGGTTCTACATTTTGTTCGACATTTAATGATACTGTATTAGGCTATATTGTAAATATTGTAGTATATTGCAAATATTGTAAATACTGTAGTATACGGTGTATACATATTATCATATTTCATGACATTGTAAATAAAAGTTTTTATTTAACACGCTCCTGACAGAAAAACAGACATATTCAGAGGCGAGTTCCATGCAGAAGACAACTGTCTATCAACATCAATATGTCCACTGACACGCGAAGATGCAGAGGTTGATATTTAATTATGTATATTTGTAATGTTGTTTATTGGTGTCTTGTGCGTTGCCAAGAAAAACACATGTAGTTAAAAAAGAAATGCAGATTACGTATGTAGGTCACTATATGTCATTAAACTATTCCATTTGTTTATTCTGAAATATATTTACAGACGTTGCGTGTAAGTTTGTATGAAGTGGACTGTACTCTTCCATGCGCCGTGACGCAGCTCGCTTGACAGTCACTGAGCTACGAATGTCTATACTACGTTTCACCATTCTTTATAATACTCCAAATCCCTTTCCCTGCTGCTAACACATCCCAAAATACTCCTCCACTTGTCTACATAGAGTACAAAGTTGAGGTTAATGAGAGAAAAAATGGCTCGAGAATGGAAAACTACATTTTTAAAGAAAGACTCCACTGAAAATCAAGAAACCTTTCCAAAAAAACTTTTATTGACTATTTCACTTCTTCAGTATGTACTGTTCTCCAACCAGGAGATCAACAGTGAAAGGAATGTGTTTACTATTACGTCATCTATTGGAACGAAGTACTGTCACCGTCAGGAGAAGACGAGAGCGGAATGAGGAGTAAGGGATGTGAACAGATAACGTACGATAACACGTGCAATATTTGTACTGCAGTAAGCGGAAACATTAGGTCTCTTCACACACCTAAACAACATAAACAGGAAATACACACATTCGGCGGTAAATCGCGTATATACTGGACACATCTTCGCAAACAACAGAACAACACTGGAGAAACTCCTCTACAACTACCACCAGCCCCCACCACCAAACTAAAACAGACAAACAAAACCGCAAACGCTGTTGGAAATTTGAATACTGTCTGAGAGGACACACGACAGCAACAGAGAGGCAGATGAATAAAATAACACCACACCATGAAAGTCTCCATAACGATACAGACGCTTCTGCCACCGGAAGGGGAAACTTAAAAAAAATGTATGTATGTATGCACAGTGTTCTGCCCAAGAGCAGGTCTTTTACTGCAAACCCAACATTTCCCTTTCTTGCTTTCCTCTTAATCTCCCCATATAATACATTAATGCTGTCTATCAACTGATATCTTTTACCCTGAATTCTTGCCCCGTTCACCATTCCTTAAGCATCACAAATTAACAAATTAGGCCTACACTAAAATAATTTTTAAAAAAAGTAAAAAATAAAATAAAATAAATAAAAACCCAATCATCGCACTCACACACCTACTGGCACTTATGCCAGAAATAGTGTCATATACAGTATGTAAATATATTTTTATTATTATTTATGTACAATGGCTGGAGAGGGCATCCTGCACGTATAAGACCCTAAAACGGCCTCTGGCTCAAAGCCAGTGAAGTCAATAAACAACAACAATTTCCATAGGCATTGTTACTTATGTTTTCTGCAAGAGTAATAACCTGGCTACTGGGATGCTTATCTGAAAGATGTTTATAATAATCAACAGCGATAGTCAAGAAGGTCATATTCTTTCCGCTCGTCTTCTCCTGAGTAACGGACAGTAGATAAATAATATTACCGTTATAACGTCAGTTTAAAAACCATGCGCTCTCCTGCATATGTTATTTCCTGTATGGAGAGATTAAAAGACCAGGAGATTAACTGTGATCTAATTTTGTAACTAGGGTAGTATCAATATGTGTGCATTAATGTTATTGTTTGTGCTGTGAGAGCTAGCCAATAGAGATAAGAGTACCCACGTGTGTGACCTTATGACATCTTATGACATAAACATTCATTCACAGCCTTACCCCGCTTCGTCTCATTCCCCAAAGACTTTCTCGTGGTTGGAATACAGTACATTTTCATACGCGAAATGGATTTAGTTCAATTCTGATATAAATATGTTTCATTTTTTTTAATTAATGCTGTAATGGGGCGTGGAATTTAAAGAGCTGTCAAAATTATTTTTTCATCAAAGAATTCTATTTTACAAATTTCTGATTACAAATCTAGTAACTTTTTGCTCTACAGTTGCCTCCCTGAAGTTACTACATGAATGTTGAGGAGGAGAATTTTAATTTACATAAATATTCATTTCATTTTCAATTTCTGTGCATTTATTTTGTAAGAAATGGTGCTAGTTTATTTTATTAATTTTTCTAATTACAGGAAAAATAACATTTAAAAAATTTGAAATTTTTTTTCAAAGTGAATAAATGAAATATTTCATAAAACGAACTCATAGAAATGTTTCTCTATGTCTTATGAATGTAACAAGAAACGAAGCTTAAAAATTGAGATCTTCTACTAAAAACTTTGGTTCGAAAATATTTTTAAAGCGAATAAAGAAAAAAGAAAAAAATCAAAAGCCAAAAACACCTGAAGTTCAAAATTTGGATTTTCTTAATCCCTTACATAGTAAGCATGCTTTCAAAATTTGGTTGAAAAATGATTAGTAATAAAGTTGTCATTTGTAGTGGAGAAATATGCATTGTATTTCAGTTTTAACGTTTACAAATTAAATGTCATTCCTCTGGGCCCATCTAAATATATTTCATTCAACATATGTATAATCATACAGTTCTAAGGTTAGTGAGGTACCTATTTGAACATGAAGTTTAAAATTATGAAATTACTCCCTCATTAAGTAAACATCGAAAGCACACAGAGTTTTAAATAAGCAGAAAATCATGTTGTTTGTAGTAATGTCACGAGAGGTCTGAGATCTCCCGATAAATCCACGAGCGAAGCGAGTGGATTTATCTGGGAAATCTCAGACCTCGAGTGACATTTATTAGGACTATTTCGTGAATAAAATAACAATTTAAATAATATATCCCTAAAATTCAATCACAAAATGTTAATAATTGCATATTAACGAATACTTAACCTAGTCTGACATTGTGAAGTTGAAATACTCGTAGATGAATATCGATTATTGCAATAAAGAAATTCGATGTTATTATTAAGTAATGCCAATTGCGAAAAGCGAAATACAGGTTTAGCAATGTTAATTACATGTACTGCACTTTTCTCTTATTATTATAACAAATACATTTTCATTATCTGCTGAAATCATAATTTAATTTGACAGTAACAGTGGGGACAGCTATATACCAATGCTCATGTATTCACAGCGAGAATGTTGCTACACAGTGAAGTCATCTCTGTATAGATTGGCCTAATTAAAACACGAATTTTATTACGCCATACGAAAGGCAGTTTGATCAAAGACATTATTACTATGCAAGGTCTTTGTGTTTGATATGCGATGATGTTACATAAATTTGAATGTCTATTAGTTGTTTAATTTCAATACAAATGTTATAGGCTTCAATTTTATAAGTTACGTTAGGCCTACCTGTGGAAGGAGGACCAATGTCAGCTGTGCCTTGTTTCGACCGTTATTTACAATGAGTGCTACACGAAAGCATTTTTTATAGCTCGATTAACGCATTCTCGCTATAGTGTGTAACGGAACTAAAGCTGCATCTACACAGTTCAATATTCCAATGGCGTATGCGTGCAATCTGGGAAGAATATTAAAAGAATCAAATTTAAACGGTACGTTCAATTAAGATGCATAAAGATTTTGTGTCTACATGGTGCGCTGTTTTGAACGTGGTCTTCACTGCGTAAATATATTAATTAATATTAAATATCAATCTTGCATTCATTGCTTTAAAGTTGAAAGAAAAGTTTAACCGTGTAGTTGCATCTTAATGTATTCATGATCATCAATTTACAGGGAAACAGTTGGCGACAACGACTAAACAAAAGAAGGACCATGCGATAAATTGATAGCGATAAATCTAGCTGCAGAAATTATCGCAAAGTCTGGCTGTGATTGGTTGGAATTCAAAATTTCAATACACTTCATTGGTCGAAAATGGAATGACGTCATATAAACGAAATAGTCTTCTTAATTTGCATTCTGATACCATGGCAACAGATACAGAACTTGAAATAAAATAACATTAGAAAAGAGTCATACAATTTACTCATGCCTTAAAACATGAAAATATATTATGCTCTACACATAAAACTTTTAATAGTACACAAATTAAATTTGGAATCTCGAACAAAGAGCATTTCATGAATTGATTAACGATTTGAAATCTTCTCTTAGTAAGCATACAATTATTGGATGATTGAAGCAATGGAGCAAATGTAACGTTTTTAATGCTATGAAACATACACAAAGTATTGAAATTATTTAAGGAAAGTTCCCTCTTATCACATGCAAAATAATGGTAAAAATAGCTTATCTTCAAGTAGATATAATATAATTTACCAGACTCTTCATTTTTTAGTGATGTGTGTATATACAATAATCTTTAAAATAATAAAAATGTTACTCTAGAGTAAATCTTTCCTCTTAAAATAATTTTTGAACTTAAAAATTTTTTTTTACAAATTCATTACATGTCTGTGATTAGGTACACTCTTATTCACTTATTACAGCACACAATGAATTGAAATTTTGGCCACTTACTGCTAACAGATACTAAAACACACTCTACTAAAATTATTAATACATCTGTAATATTATGGGTGTAGGGCTTATACCAATCATCACCGTAAATAAAATACATATATTTTTTTTCTGTTTCGCAATAGTTGGAGATAAAATTACTCTACATGCTTTAAACCGCAAAAAGTTCTGTCTTTTCTCGTGCAATTATCTTTGCAACCGTTAAAATCTTATTTTTTTTAATTCAAAGAAGTATACTTGACTTTGAGTCATTCACTCAAGCGTCTCCATCTAGAAAAGACGCGTCAAAATTGTAGTTCTTTTTGCCTTCAAAGGCGTTGCCTTCGGTGCATCATGGGAGACGAACTATAGCACCCCGTCACGGATTTTAACAATCATAAATTTGTATATATATGATCTACTACTTTACACTCGACAAAATATCGACAATTACTCATTAGTGGCCAATATACAAGATCATGAAATTAGAAATAGTGAACAAATTAATATTCCATACTGTAGATTAAACAAGAGCAACACAAACTTTTTAATTATGGGGATGAAGTTATACAGGGACATCACTTTATTTTTACCAACATTTTTAACATTAACCTGGCTATACTCGGAAACACTGTTGCCCCCTTCCATTACAAGAGTTTGATGTTACTAGTGAAATATGTAAACAAATCATTTTACTAGGTACAGGAGGAGAGAAAAGTAGTGTATCCATTTATGTTGTAGGGAAATACGATATTACGATTTTCAGTTTGATCATCACTTTTACGCAATTTATCAAAATACAGTAGAGCAGTAACATTCTTTTTTCAAAAACTCAACTTTTCAGGCGGCTATGTTCGTTATGTAATATCTACTTTATTTAGCATATTAATTATTGGTGTTAACATACAATATAGAGAGTGCATTTAAATTGAGGGGGTCGTAAGTAAAGGGCTGTAAGTGCACTTAAGTTACTTTTGAGAAAATGGGGTTTAAATATTTAAGCTTTCGTAAAATCGGTCAAATTTTTATTTAAATTTTAATGTGTGATGCGATTAAAATATCCCTTTGCCACTAAAATTTTAGATACTTTTGCTTACACTGGATGCACTTAAATCATGTTATTACAAATGTCACTAGCATTCCTTTGCTTCTAGCCACCTCAATTCAAAATAAGCTAATCTGAATTTTCAAACAAGTTGCTGAAAATAGTTGCCGTTCATTACAATGCAGGTTTCAATTCAGTACGCATATTATTAAAAAAAATTTGAAGCATATTCCCTGAAATTGAATTTATCGTTTCTTGAATATAATTTTTTAGTACGATATTATTAACATAGGTTCTTTCTTCTATAGAAAACGCAACCATATTTATAAAACACACTATACACTGCAGTGTTTACTTCACTGCTTGAAGACTTCGAATGCAACAGCTGCCGTAAGTTTGTGTGTCTGACGGGAGCAAGGACATTAGTGAAGGGGTGTGAATGAAGTACATTCAGAAATGCAGGTACAATAAAAATGCAAGTAAAAATAAAATGATGTCCCTGTATAATAAGCTCCCAAGTCAATATTATAAATTACCAATCAATAGCTTCAACACTAGATTTTATAATTGGTTATTAAATAATCCTTTTTATTCAACACAAATTTGTATGAAATTGTATTTTAATAAAAAAGTTTAATTACAATTAGATAGTTTTCTTTAATTTGAAAGTTTCAAATTATTTCATGTTTTCATTGTATTATTTAAATTTTACTGTTTCTTTTATTAGTGTTTTTTAAAATGTATTTATATGTATTTCAATGTATTCTGGCGAAGCCTAAAACTGTATGTGTAATGGCCAAATAAATTGAATTGAATTGAATTGAATTGAGCAATGGCGAAATGCTGATAGGTCTGTGAAATTGTACTTCACTTTGAAAACCTGGAAACAACCATTTCTTATGTAAATATTAAACAGTAAAGAGTAGTTGTTTTCATACATACAGAAAGATGTACGCCCGCCCATTGGTATCTTTACTTTACGCAATGGTGGGGCTTGTGTGTACTAATGGATTCATGGGCTATGGAGGCAACTGTTTAGCATGTGTATACAGAGAAAAACAAACTAAACTACGAGGAAGTTAACAAATATAAATGGTTTCCCGTAAATGCTAGAAATGTAACAGGTGAGTACGATAAACACACACAATTATGAAGGAGTACGTGGCCACATAGATGTGTTAGAGAAAGGGGAAGCAACTACCTTAGCTAATGAAGCAGAACAATCTAATCAGAAACGTCAAGTTCCTATAGCACTGATGTTGACGTACGTGATAAAACGGATTTATGGATAAATAAAAAAAAACTGGTAGGTATAAAACTCCACTTTACTTACCAACTGTCAATAACAGACAAAATTAAAATACAGATGTAAAGTTCAGAATAATACGAGAATGAATGGACATCTAAAAGAAAGAAGACATGTCAAACTCACCCACGATTTAAGAAAAACTTTTATTTTCCAATTACTTTCTAAGCAAGTTTGTATCTTAATGCCTAAATGTAATACATACAGCTTTTATATTATCATAATTTTCTCTAAAATCCAATGCACGGGTCTTCTGACGGTACGTGCTTCGTACCTAGAAAAAGTCCTACTTGTAGGTCCCCCCCCCCACCTACGATTACATCCAACTACTCTATAAAAGAACATACATATTAAAATAAAAATGGCACAATAAAACACATTAGGCCTATATAATATATCCTAACCTAAAAGACATAAAAGTGAACAGTTGAGTAGATACTGTTATCCCTTCCTCAGTTCGTGTCACAAAACTTCAACAGCTGAAGTTCTAATCTTTCTCGCATTCAAGAGGAACAATCAAGTCTTTTGCAAATCTAGTCTTTCATGTAAAGCTCCCTGTAAAGCAGATTTGAAAAATTTTAAGGGAAAAATTGTTCCGGCGCCGGGTATCGATCCCGGGACCTCTGGTTGAACATACCAGCGCTCTGCCACTGAGGGTGTACTGTTGTACACTGGCAGAGCGCTGGTACGTTCAACCAGAGGTCCCGGGATCGATACCCGGCCCGGAACAATTTTTCCCTTGAAATTATTCAATCCAGTCTTTTGTTCCCATTCTCTATTCCCCATGAGGTCAAGACACGCAAGGGATCTCCTATTCTAACTTAGCATCGAGGGTGGTGGATATTTTCTCCGTACATGTTCCAATTCGACACACTGTAATAAAATGTGTTTATAGGAGTCCTTTTCTCTGCAAAGTGGACAAAGATGCTCCCCTTCTTCGTTGACAATTGTATTACACTTCCATGCCCCCAATCTTAGCCACGCTAAAGCTGCTCTGCTGTCTTTGTTACAAGAATTTATGTAGTCACACCTCCCCCAGTTAAGCATGAGATCTGATTGTAAATGTAGTGAGGACTTTTCCGAACATTGGAGCTCAATCTCTTGCCTCTCGATATCAATTAATCGCATCTTCACATTACGCCATACATTCCTTCTGTTATTCATTCCTTTCTCCCACACCCATCCCATTCCTAAACGATGCAACCCTCTCTGCAGTTTATAAACCCACCCCCTTTTCCAGCCCTCTCTTTGTTGAACTTTGTAGCAAATCAACCGTAGAAACGACTGAGCCCCAAATATAATTTTTAACCAGTACTTTATCACCCTAACTTTCATATGAATTACTTCGCTTTGAAGCCCAAACTCCTTTAGCACCCCGCATTTAGCTGTGCTTCTGCCAATTCCGCCTAAATGTAAATGGGATTATTTATTTTATAAAATTTCAGTTTGTATAAAGTAAGCCAATTATATTATTTATACAGCCTGATTTCGTAAACATCCGTGCTCACAAAATTAAATGTCAATTTTAACACTTGTATCGTAAATAATATAAGACCAATTTGCTTGGTCTGATGTAAACTTTAAACGAAATTTATTTTACGAATAAAATAGAATAGAAAATATGCTATTTATTTTATATAATTTTGTTCGTATAAAGTAAACTTTAACTAAAAGTAATTATTATGCATAATTTTACTTCACATAAGCTACAATTTATGCATTTCATTTTATAAAACTTGTTTCGTACGAAGTGAATTTTAACTGTAATTTATTCGGAATAATTTAACTTGGTGTAGAATAGATTGTAACTATTATTTATGTAATTGGGTTTTGTATAAAGATGGCTTTAATTGTAACTTAGTGTACATATTTTTATTTATATAGGACAGTTTGTAATTTTACTGCCTAGAGAACAGTTTGTAATTATAATTCATGTAATTTATTTCCTTGTACATCACAGCATTATACACAGTCTTTATGGTTAGTCAAAATCGTTCATAATATGCCACATTACTGCAATAGAGCCGTAAGAATATTACCATGGCAACTAAAACGTCATGACTAGTATAAACAAAACATAACTTGTATAATGAAGTTATTATCAAACGATTTGTCAATGCTTTGTCATAGCAACCAGTTTCTTCATAGACTATACTTACTTACTTAATGGCTTTTAAGAAACCCGGAGGCTCATTGCCGTCCTCACATAAGCCCGCCATTGGTCCCTATCCTGAGCAAGATTAATCCAGTCTCTACCATCATATCCACCTCCCTCAAATCCATTTTAATATTATCTTCCCATCTATGTCTCGGCCTCCCCAAAGGTCTTTTTCCCTCCGGCCTTCCAACTAACGCTCTATATGCATTTCTGGATTCGCCCATACGTGCTACATGCCCTGCCCATCTCAAACGTCTGCATTTAATGTTCCTAATTATGTCAGGTGAAGAATACAATGCGTGCAGCTTTGAGTTCTGTAATTTTCTCCATTCTCCTGTAACTTCATCCTTCTTAGCCCCAAATATTTTACTAAGAACCTTATTCTCAAACACTCTTAACCTATGTTCCTCTCTCAAAGTGAGAGTCCAAGTTTCACAGCCATACAGAACAACCGGTAATATAACTGTTTTATAAATTCTGACTTTCACATTTTTTGACAACAGGCTAGATGACAAAAGCTTTTCAATCGAATAATAATTGGCATTTCCCATATTTTTTCTGCGTTTAATTTCCTCCCGAGCGTCGTTTATATTGGTCACTGTTGCTCCAAGATATTTCAATTTTTCTACCTCTTCGAAGGAAAAATCTTCAATTTTCATAGTTCCATTTCGTACAATATTCTCGTCACGAGACATAATCATATACTTTGTCTTTTCGGGATTTACTTCCAAACCGATCGCTTTACTTGCTTCAAGTAAAATTTCCGCGTTTTCCCTAATCGTTTGTGGATTTTCTCCTAACATATTCACGTCATCCGCAAAGACAAGCTGCTGATGTAACCTGTTAAATTCCAAACCCTCTCTGTTATCCTGGACTTTCCTAATGGCATACTCTAGAGCAAAGTTAAAAAGTAAATATGATAATGCATCTCCTTGCTTTAGCTCACAGTGAATTGGAAACGCATCTGACAGAAATTGACCTATACGGACTCTGCTGTACGTTTCACTGAGACACATTTTAATTGATCGAACTAATTTCTTGGGAATACCAAATTCAATAAGAGTATTATATAAAATATCTCTCTTAACCGAGTCATATACCTTTTTAAAATATATGAATAACTGATGCACTGTACCCTTATATTCCCATTTTTTCTCCAATATCTGTCGAATACAAAAAATCTGATCAATAGTCGATCTATTACGCCTAAAACCACACTGATGATCCCCAATAATTTCATCTACATATGGAGTTAATCTTCTCAAAAGAATATTCGACAAAATTTTTTACGACGTCAATAAAAGTGATATTCCTCGAAAGTTACTACCGTTAGTCTTGTCCCCTTTCTTAAAAATAGGTACGATTGTGGACTCCTTCCATTGTTCTGCTACAATTTCCTTTTCTCAAATAGCAAGTACAAGCTTGTAAATTTCGTTAGATAATGCGCTTTCATCTTCTTGTATTAATTCTGCTGGAATTTGATCAATACCTGGAGACTTGTACTTTTTCAGATTTTCTATCACAATTTCGATTTCAGAAAGTGTGGGTTCCGGTATAAATGGCTCAGCAGATTGTATTTGAATTTCGTCCCGATCATTTCTACTTGGCCTACGTATATTTAGTAATTGCCGAAAACAGTTTTTCAAGGATTGAATGAGAGTCTGCAAATAAGTCCCCACTCTCATTCTTGATCACGTTTACCCTTGTCTGATATCCGTTTTTAAATTCCTTTATACCCTTATACAAATCTCGAAAATGTTTTTATTCTTACTGTTTGTTTCTACCTCATTCAGTTTTTCCTTCAAGTAATCTCTCTTTTTATTCCTAAGTGTACGACTTGCTTCCCGTCTTTCATTGAAATAATTATCTCTATTCTCCTCAACTGGATCCTGTATGAATTTCAATTTTGCCCGTTTCCTTCTATCTACTACAATGGAACAATCTATCATAAAATTATTACATTCATAAAAGTAACTAAACTCGTTTCGTAACATCAACTCGTGTAATAAACTATAACATTAGGAACTTGAGGTACTTATAAAGCGAACTTCAACTTTAATTTACTATAATTTTACTTCGTAGAGAACAGATTGCCTCCATAATTTATGCAATAGTTTTACATAATCTGTTACGTATAAAGTAAAATTCAATTATAATATTCTGTACATGATTATACCTCGTAGAGAACGGATTGTAAGTGAAATTTATGTAATGCATTTTATATAATTTGGTTCGTATAAACTCAAATTTATTGTACATAAATTTCCTTCCTAGGGAATAAATTGTAACTATGCGACCCTCTCCACCATTAATGTACCTGTGGATTTTTCAACAGTAATCTCACTAGAGGTTTTGATTTATCTAGACTATTACACTCTTACTACGTCATACTACTTTTGACCAATAAAACGGTAGGAAAGGACGTATTTCAACCAATCATGGCTGCTTATCGCACAATTTTATCACGTCCCTAGCATTTGTTTAATTTTATCGCGTCCCTAGCATTTGTTTCTTTGTTTGCCAACATTTGAAACTGCGCTGGTCTGGACGTCAAAAAAAAATATATATATATATATAATTACAAACCACTCCAGTCGATGCACAGCAGTTTCAAATATGACTCGCATTGGCATTCAAGAACAAGAATTAATAAAAATCACTTATCATACCTATGCATCTTCTGAAATCCGATTTACAAATAAATGAAGAGCACCATTCCGGAAATCCTGAATAAGTTGAATACACCATGTAGGCCTAAATCAACGAGTTCATCTTCTATTACGCACACGTCCAATATAACATCAATTGAACCACCAACCACATTCAAATTTGAAAATTGTACATTCAATAAGTATTCCTTTTAAAATTATTCATTCGGAAATCCTGAATAAGTTAAATACACCATGTAGGCCTAAATCAACGAGTTCCACTTCTATTACGCACACGTCCAATATAACATCAATTGAACCATCAACCACATTCAAATTTGAAAATTATACATTCAGTAATTATTCCTTTTAAAATTATTCATGTTTATTTTTTATGTCATTGTCGTTAATTAAAACTTTTCTAACACTTGTGTACAGTATATTAGTTAGGTTATGTTATAGCTTCTACTATATGATATTATGGATAGTCACGTATCAGAGATTGTTTAATATTAAGATTTATTGAAAATCATCTGTCAAGTGACGTTGATTACTGGGATTCGGATAATTGAAGTGGAATGCAACTGTTTTAATAATAGAAATGAAACTGAATCAACAAAGCCTTCTTGACTAGTAAAATTGCCGTCGTGTATACATAGATCGAGAACTTCTCGACGAGAAGGCATTGCTCACTACTGCCATCTAGCATGCATCTAGTGTAATATTTGTAATGTTGAGATGGTACAATAATACATTTGAAGACAGTTGTATTTTCGTAAGTCAATTAATATTTTATTGTATTGGAGTACTTCGTTACTTCTAATCTTTATATACTTTCTTCTAATCGTGTAATAGTCAATTAAATCCCACTCGAGTTTTGATTTTCTCTAGATAAATCAAAACGTCTAGTGAGATTACTGTTGATAAATCAAAACTCGAGTGGGATTTAATTGACTATAACACGATTAAAAGAAAGTATATCAAGATTATACATAACGAAGTTGTCCAATACAATAAAATATTAATTGACTTACGAAAAGACAACTGTCTTCAAATGTATTATTTTACCATCTCAACATTACAAATATTACGCTAGATGCAGTAGTGTGTTATGATTAGCTGTTTTCTTGTTATCAGTTGTGCCAACTATGGAATCTTCATGGAACTCTGTACACGGTTACTAGTCAAGAAGGCTTTGTTGATTCACTTTCATTTTTATTAAAACAGTTGCATTCCACTTCAATTATCCGGATCCCAGTAATCAACGTCACTTGACAGATGATTTTCAATAAATCTTAGTATTAAACAATCTCTGACACGTGACTATCTATAATATCATATAGCAGAATATATAACACAACCTAAATAATATAAACAAGTGTTAGAAAAGTTTTAATTAGGGATGATGAAATAAACAAGAAAACTTTTAATTAACGATGATGACATAAAAATAAACATGAATAATTTTAAAAGGAATAATTGTTGAAAGTACAATTTTCAAATTTGAATGTTTTAGTGGTTGGTGGTTCAGTTGATGTTATATTGGACGTGTGCGTAAAAGAAGTGGAACTCGTACATGGTGTATTCCTAAACTTAGGCCTATTCGGGATTTCCGAATGGTGCTCTTCATTTATTTGTAAATAGGGATTCAGGGAAGATGCATATTTATGACCAGTAATCTTTATTAATTCTTATTCTTGAATGCCAATGCGAGTTATATTTGAAACTGCTGTGCATCGACTGGAGTGGTTTGTAATTTTCTGTTTTTTTTTTTTTTTTTTTTTTTGACGTCCATATAGGTCGCGCAAGAAACGATTACCGAAAACCGATGGTGGCGTTGCTGTCTGTTTTGACGTGTGTATGTAGGCACGCCGAGGGGGGAGAGGTACGGGCCGATGGAAGTACTGTCTATTCCAAGAAGATGACCAAATGAGGACATCGCTGTGGAAATAAACAATGTAGCAAGAGAAAAATTCGAAGCTATTTAAACGCACAACACATGTTTACGAATGAAATAATAATACCGTGCGATACAAGACACGCATTCACATGCAATGGAACAAACTAAAGTCGTAATGTAACTATCACAATGCAAGACTGATTCTGTCGATGTCATTTCTCTTCCGACTGTACTCTTGAATATCATTCAAGTTATCTCGTGACCTTTCCTGTCGCCCGCTCTTCCTTATCGCAATGTTTGATTCGCATTCCTTCCGTCGGTATTCCGTGCTTGTGAGACCTATGCTAGTGCAGTTTGAAATGTTGGCAAACAAAGAAACAAATGCTAGGATAGTGATAAAAATAAACAAATGCTAGGAAAGCGATAAAATTAAACAAATGCTAGGGTAGTGATAAAAATAAACAAATGCTAGGAAAGCGATAAAATTAAACAAATGCTAGGGTAGTGACAAAAATAAACAAATGCTAGGAAAGCGATAAAATTAAACAAATGCTAGGGTAGTGATAAAAATAAACAAATGCTAGGAAAGCGATAAAATTAAACAAATGCTAGGGTAGTGATAAAAATAAACAAATGCTAGGAAAGCGATAAAATTAAACAAATGCTAGGGTAGTGATAAAAATAAACAAATGCTAGGAAAGCGATAAAATTAAACAAATGCTAGGGTAGTGATAAAAATAAACAAATGCTAGGAAAGCGATAAAATTAAACAAATGCTAGGGTAGTGATAAAAATAAACAAATGCTAGGAAAGCGATAAAATTAAACAAATGCTAGGGTAGTGATAAAAATAAACAAATGCTAGGAAAGCGATAAAATTAAACAAATGCTAGGGACGCGATAAAAAGCCAAGACTGGTTGAAAGACATCCTTTCGTACCGTTTTATTGGTCAAAAGTATTATGACGTAGTAAAAGTGTAATAGTCAATGAAAAATCCCAGACCTGGCAGGGACTCCAACCCGGGCTGCCTGTGACAGGTCAGAGGTCTGACCACTCAACCACCGCAGGGGTTTCTGCGGGAAGGAACTCGTCCGTCTGAACCCTTCGAGTCTTCTGTTATATATAAATTATTAAACATTTGAAATATATTTTACTGCCCTCCTATGAAATGTGTTTCAACAATTGTGTACGGAGTCATCCTTATATGTGGGTCAGAAGCGTCGGAGTCTCCCACGCAATTTCTGCTCACAAAAGTAGGTTATCGTGGCCCTGAGTAGTCGCTCCAAGCCCTTGATGTTGGCAAGGGTAGAGAGACAGAGACTAGGGTGTGAACTTGGCATTGGGTCAGTAGTATATCAGAGCCCAGACCGCTGGGACCCGAGCCAGAAGTCAATGCTAACCACTCGTGTTCCACTTCAGTATTTTGATACATTTGTTTCCGTCGACTGTAACTAGCAGAGATGAAATATTACAGTTATTACAATGTCATGAAAGTTCTAAGGCCTCCGAAGCTGCAGATAATCAGTACTAATCCCTTTAATCTAAAACATTTCAATTTGTTTAATTTACACAAGACCTTACAGTACCTACAAAGTATAGAGTTACTTCTGCAAACTTCCAAACTCTGTACCACGAGTTTTCATCACAGAAGTAACAGGTTACCGTTGCTAATGGGGTGGTGTTAAGCAGAATTTCTACCAACCTCAAACTTGTGGCAAATGAGTTTGCAATTTGTCTGTATACAGACTATTGCCGCAGGTGTTCCACAATTATCTGTCTACTTCCTATGGCTGTTAACTGTACGCTGGCGTATTGCTGAAGACAATGTTACAGCTGCTATGAGTCTTTCTCTGATTTCAAACGGATATCTCCTTTTTCCCCACTAATTTCCCCGTGTTCTTCATTTTCTTTACCTTCAACGACATCTTCAAGCCAGTTTCCTAACCTTTTGGTTCCATTTCAACGCCCTTGGTACCATCTGTATTGTTTAATTTTCATGCAATTTTAACCTGGTAGAGATCGTTCAGAGACTGTCGGACATTGTCTAGTTGCATTTTTTTCAATTCAGATTCCTTTAACTTATAAGCCCTTTTCTCTGCTATAGTTTTGTAAAAATATAGGCTATATATTTCTTTCCTTCCTTTCCCCTTTTTTGTTCTCTTTATCAGCCGATGAATTTATTATCATAGCTAGCCTTTTTATTGTGAATTTTATTTAATATTCATACTTCTTTTTATTATTATTTTATTTTTTATTTTTTATTGGGTTATTTTACAACGCTGTATCAACATCTAGGTTATTTAGCGTCTAAATGAAATGAAGGTGATAATGCCGGTGAAATGAGTCCGGGGTCCAGCACCGAAAGTTACCCAGCATTTGCTCGTATTGGGTTGAGGGAAAACCCCCGAAAAACCTCAACCAGGTAACTTGCCCCGACCGGGATTCGAACCCGGGCCACCTGGTTTCGCGGCCAGACGCGCTGACCGTTACTCCACAGGTGTGGACATTATTTTATTACATTCCATTTTGTTATATTCTACCTTACGTTTTCCATATTAATCATTTGTACTAAATAAGTTGCTTTTACTATATTCCAATGTATTTTACCTTCTTTTTTCTATTATTGTATTATTTTCATGTTGTTTAGTATATTATTATTTATATTTCTATCTTTTTAGTTTTCATTTTATTAATAAATATAATATGGGGGATAAGCGTTTTTATTGCAGTACCATCCCTACGATTACTATATTTGATATATAAAATTAATACACCTACAGTTACATTAAAAACTATTGGACATTAATGATATTGAAGTTGTCGATTTTGTTATGCTATAATTATTTTTTTTGTAATATATTAGTATTCTGCTCTTTAACTTTTTGTTAACTTTTAACTGCTTGTATACTTTGTGACCTGGTGGAGCGTAAGAGAAGGCCCAATGGCCTTAACTTTGCCAGTATAAATAAAGAATTATTATTATTATTATTATTATTATTATTATCGTTATAATTACTACGCTCTCATGGGCTATTCAGATCGATTTACTTACTGTATTGAAATCTTCATGAAAACTGGGATTCAATTCGGTATGAGTTTAAAGGTCGATACTCCTAAAAAGTGGGATCGGATCGTATTCAATTCGAACTGAGTTCCATGAAAACGTGTACCGTATTCAATAGTACGATCTCAATACGCTAAGCGCTTGATCGATCGTCTTTTGATGTGTCAGCTGTTTTACCAACAGCAAGGGCAATATGTATGTCTTTTTCCCTCCGGTCTCCCAACTAACTCTCTATATGCATTTCTGGATTCGCCTTTGAGGAGGCCGAGACGTAGATGGGAGGATATTATTAAAATGGATTTGAGGGAGGTAGGATATGATGATAGAGACCAGGATTAATCTTGTACAGGATAGGGACCGATGGCGGGCTTACGTGAGGGCGGCAATGAACCTGCGGGTTCCTTAAAAGCCATTTGTAGGTAAGTAAGCAAGTGTTGTAGGTGTCTTTTGTGTGTGTAAATTTCATATTGTTCTAGAGTGTCAATTTTATGTTTTGTTTGGCTGTGTTTTGAAATTCAGTTGAGTGTTCAGGATGTGTTATGGATGTTTTATAAATTTCATATTGTTCTATTGTGTCAAGTGCAAAATTTAACAATATGAAATTTACAAACACACAAAAACACACCCACACAACATCCTGAACACTCTACAGAGTTTAAAAATACACACTCTTCGACATAATCATGAACACATCCTACTACAACAAGAAACCAGAAGATAGCGCTGGAACTCACTAGGATTCAGAGGATGACGCGAAACACGTCGAAACTAGTAAATAGGAAAATTTACAATATCAACACGGTGAAATAGTTATTATTGTTCAAACGTTCATAAGTGATTATTAGAGAGCTGAATTTAGGCAAAAACCTACTTTTTTCTTTGATACATACAGGCTTGAGATTTAATATTTACATTTTTCATGGAAATATAAGTATAAATAAAGGGGTTTCATAGTGCCTAAAATGCCTATTTCGACGTTAGTTCCTATTGTTAAGTTTTTTTTTTATTTTTGCACTTTTTCATAACTGTTTATTGTTTTTCTTAACATCCTGTAACGTTTACATTCCAAGACGGATAACAACAACTCCTTCCTAGCAATGAACAACACACTAGAGAAGTACCTCCGGGCCACCCCTTCTCATTCTTACAATCCTAAAATTCCAACTTTCAGTCGGCCTGGATAGTGTAGTCAGTATAGCGCTGGCCTTCTGTGCTCGAGGTTTCGCGTTCAATCTCGGTCCAGGTCAATGGCATTTAAGTGTGCTTAAATACGACAAGCTCATGTCAGTAGATTTACTGGCACGTAAAAGAACTCCTGCGGGACAAATTATTATTATTATTATTATTATTATTATTATTATTATTATTATTATTATTATATCTTACTCTGTCTGTCAGCAATTTAACACAAACTCGCTGGGTTGTACCGAATAAGCATTCTCTCACATTCCAAGACAGATAACAACCCCTTCCTTTTTCTCACCATTTGTAAGTACAGCAGTGAGAGACACGATAGCCACAATAGGTGCTGATCATCTACTGTGAAGCGAACTATGGAAATATAATTGGTGAATGAAAAACACTCTTATATTAGTGACATTCTAAATAAAAAAAAAACCGTCCACACCTGTGGAGTAACGGTCAGCGCGTCTGGCCGCGAAACCAGGTGGCCCGGGTTCGATCCCGGTCGGGGAAAGTTACCTGGTTGAGGTTTTTTCCGGGGTTTCCCCTCAACCCAATACGAGCAAATGCTGGGTAACTTTTGGTGCTGGACCCCGGACTCATTTCACCTGCATTATCTCCTTCATATCATTCAGACGCTAAATAACCTAGATGTTGATACAGCGTCGTAAAATAACCCAATAAAATAAAATAAATATAAAAAAACGATTTTTTTATTTTATAGAGCCTAAATAAAGGAGTGTAAGAGCCTATTTTAGGCGCCTGAAATGCCACTTTTTAGGGCATAAAATTCCGCTCTCTAGTGATTATATAAGTGTTAAAAGAAATGTATCCAAAATGAAGAATAAGTTAGCAAGTGAGAAGATAGGACAGAGAAGTTAAATAAGGCTCAATTAAGTAAAAATTGTGACTAGTGTTTGCTCCTCACATAATCAAAAACCCACGCCTGGGCGGTCTACAACGCTGTATGTGAGAGAATGTAATGAATCCCTGCATTATGAGACGAAATGGAAATCATACGGGACACCGCAATGGTTTGGAGCTACCAAAATCGTAATTCTCACTGGGAATACTCGCGCAATGTAAATTATGTAAGTGATTCTGTGGCAAAACAAGCAGTGAAATGCATTCCTTGTATTTGTAAACACAGAAGTGAAACTCAACGCATCATCACCGGGCGCTATTTGCCTATAGCTACAAGAGTTTGGTTATTTTTGGAGCAGTAACAAGTGGTTAGGAAGAAGAGAGGGAGAGAGGAGGAGAGAACAGGCGAGTACGTACCTATCTCGACGGTAGGCTAAGTGGTTCTCCTTCCCCTCCTCCTCCGCCGCCACCCTTTGAGCGAACAATAAAATCGATTGGTACAAAGCTTCAGAGCTTCTGTCTGAGGTCGAAGGCATTTTCTTTTTGTATGCACAGTTAGAATGTCACTCAAATAACATGCAATTTGTATCTCAATATTATGTTCTTTCTGTTGAAAACTCGAAAATAGTTATATTTGTAATAAATTTTTTGCGGCGTGAATGTGGTGAAAAAAGTCATGTGCTCGACTTCAAATGTCCATTCCGGAAACCTGGTTTCAAATCTCGGGAGATGAAATTCCCAGCAAATAAAATTGCTGTTTGGAGATATTCCTAAGGACTTTTTTAATCATCATCAATAACAGCCTTGGATTAGGCCTTCAATAACAGCCTTGGATTAGGCCTCCTGGCCTATTCCGCTTCCAGAAGAAAGTTGGTCTTCCCATCTCTTCCTTGTCTTCCGATGTCTCGTTTTCCATGACGTGTATAGTCCAATAGTCTCTTGGGTAACCTATTGTTGGGCATTCTTAATACACGTCTATACCAGTTGTTGCGGTAAGACTCTATAGCAGCCGCGGCGAAAATGCGACTCACGAGCACATTGTGGCTAGCAGTGCATTTCTCTCGCTTCCTACCTACAACCCCCACCCTCTCACTCACTGGAGTCAAACTCCGTTCCATTTGTATTTGTCTTTGACCTGCGAGTGGCGTATCGTCGCAATGTCTCTTTCGAAACCATGTACCTTTACAAAAACGAAAGTTTCAAGTAGGTTGGGAGGATGCATTTTTTGCTGACAATATGATGAGAATATTAAATGTATGATTTATTCACAAGTATTACTAGGAAAACGGTTGTATAACATAAAACGGCATTATAAGTTACTACATGTTACTGATGAAACATTAAAAGGTTAAGTGTTGTTGTTGTTATTATTATTATTATTATTATTATTATTATTATTATTATTATCATCATCATCATCGCTGTACGTCGACCCTTTTTCAGCAGATGTACGAATAATGCGGTTAGCTCTTCAATTTGAACTCACTGATTTACTATGTGATGTTAAATGAAAGCTAGATGTAAGGACTTGACAAATGTTGAGCTTTTCAAATCTTTGGCAAAAAATAAATATTTGAAGCTTCGTTCTTTCGCTTGCTCTGTTGGAGCTATGTTCGCTACAACTTACGTTTGTGAAAAATTATTTTCAACAATGAAAATAGTAAAAACCAAATTTAGATCACGACTGACAAATACCTTCGTGATCAACTACGACTGGCAGTAAGTGACATAATTCCTGATTTTGAAACTCTGTCGCAGAGACATTCTGAAGACAGTTAATTTCAGGTTGTGATAATGTGTCCTATGTTTTTTTCTTCATTTCTTTCTTCGTTACACATACTAAACATTAGTTCATAACCTTGTACTGTATATAATTTTATTTAAGTGCTTGACGTAAGGAAAATGAAAAACCGTTAATTCAGGCACTTGCTTCACTTCCCCTTCAGGTGTCCGCCTCCCTCCATAGGTGCTATGCACGTTGCAGGTTACACAGTGGCTCGGCGCACGATAGCATTTTCGCCACCGCTGCTCTATAGAATCCGTAATGACGGTGATATTCAATTCTGCTCGGATGTCAGCGTTCCTTTTATGGTCGTGAAAAGTATATCCTGCAAGAGGTCTTAGCAATCGCATTTCAGCAGCTGCTATTCTTCGAAGTTGCCCTTTCGTTAATGACCATGTCTCTGATCCATATAATAATCCGGGACTGCCATAACTTTATAGAATTTCAAAATTGTTTCTGGTCGAACTTTCTTTAATAGAGTTGATTTGATTGTCCTTAACAGTTGCTGAAATTTGGCAAGTTTAATATCTACGTCCCTGGAGTTTATACAGGGACATCATTTTATGTTTACTTCAATTTTTATTGTACTTGAGTTTTTGAATGTACTTTACTCCCACCCCTTCTACTAAGGAAGTTCCAACTCCACACAGAACCAAGACCGCAGATAGTAAGCAGTACTGAGTTACTGAGTATAGTACGTTCCAGAAATATCTTCGCGTTTTCCAGTGACGAAAGAGCTTTCAATATTGAATCATATTTTCGCACAGGTACTGTCCGTTTGCCTACGTCGCATCCCGATTTCCCCCACCTGCTTCTGTTCGCCCCTCTGTAAAAGCTGGGCTGTCTTAGCTTTTTTCTGAAAACATTAATTTCTCTTAGGAATTGGACGTTTACGTAATATTATACAGCTGTTTAATTTAACTTAAATAAAAGGGCCTCGTTAAGTAATTAACTGTCACGTGATTTCCTCCCTTTCTACAATCCTGCGGCATAACCACTTGGACGGACAGTAGATAGCATGTCTGAGTAATTTTATATTTTCGGGTCGGGCAGAAGTGAAGATTGAATTCACAGTACGTAGAGTAGGTACAGAATTATTTCAACATGAGTTACTAGTACGAAGGACGAAACTGGTAATTGGAATTAGATGCAATAGTCTATAGTGCGATAATATGCACAAAAAAACTGAAGCCTGTATCGAAATGAACGGCCACCATTTTCAAAATTGTGTTTAAATATTCATATTATGATTATTTTTCAATTTAACTTCTTTCTCTATATTGTACGCTAATGTGCTGTAGACAGTATACACTGCATAATGAATACGTTCGCATGGATATCTCACTTCGTGAGTAAAAATACTTATTCTTAATACAGTACTGTACTTTGATTAAAGAAAAACCTAATGAAAATTATCAAACTCAAAATCGCGATATTTCCTAGTTTACGTAAATGGATGAACTACTTTTCTTCCATCCTATACCTAGTAGAGTGATTTGTGTTTTACGCCAGTATCATCGAACTCCAGTCTTGAAGGGGGGAGCAAGCGGTGTTTCCGTTTCTCTAAAGGTATAGAGAGGTTAATATTAAAAATGTTAGTAAAAATAAAATGATTTCCCTGTATAAGAAAGACTGCAGCCAAGATAGTTGAATGTGTTGACTTGTTCTATACAATTATTATTGGTTGCAATTTTGGATCTTACATGATTCTTTCCTTGGAAGGCCATGATTCTGGTTTTATTTATAGAGATTTCCAAATTATAATTTTTTGCTATCTTGTATAGTGTGTGTATTGCTGTTTGTAAATTGTCTTCAGAATTTGCTAAGATTATCTGATCATCTGCGTAAAGTAATGTGTTAAGTGGGAAGTTGTCAATCATAAAATTTGTGACCAATTCGTCTCCCCAATTTTTGGTAATATTATTTATATAAATAAATATTAAATAATGTAGGTGACATTGGGCAGCCTTGCTTTACTCCTTGATTTATTGTTCCAGCTTCCTTGCTTAAAGTGTTATTTACTTTTAATTTGATTTTTGTGTTTTTGTACATATTTTTGAGTGTGTAAATTAAATATTGGGGTATTCCCATTTCAACTAAAACGTCCCAAAGTTTTGTTCTGTCAACTGTATCGAATGCCTTATGGTAATCAATGAATGCCAAGTGCGTTGTTATATTAAATTCTCTATGCTTCTCAATAATTTGTGCAGGATCGATTTTTTAATCACAGCAGAAATTGTTTATCGTCATCATAATTAATCTGGACAGTGACTGTGATGATTAAGAGGAAAAGAAAACACCGTTGTGGAATAACGGTTAGCATGTCTGACCGTCAAACGAGTGGGCTCGGCTTAAAATCCTGGATGAGGCAAGTTACGCCATTTAGGTTTTTCCGAGGTTTTCCCCACAACCAAATGAAGCAGAATTGCTGGATATCTTTCAGCGTTTGATCTCGGACTCATTTCGCTATAACATTTTATGATATAAATGACAGAATAACCCCTTTTGCTTCACACGTTAAAAATCTTGGAGTTTATTTCGGTACCAATTTAAACTGGAACAACCAAGTAACACATATTATCAAAAAAGTGCTTTCCATACTACATTCCTTAAGCAGCATTCGAAAATTTCTCCGCTAGTAATGTCCAACTTTGTTTATTATTATTTTTTGCTACTCTATGGAACAGCACCACAAAGTAGGAAAATTGGATATAACTACTTTGTTACTCTCAAATAATGTTCTTTCACTTATTATCTATTTTTGTGAATAATTACCACGTTACTTAAAAATAACATTTTCTTAATTTTTTTTCTATGAAATGATAAAAGATATAGGGTGTAAACAATGTAAACTACAAAAAAAAAAAAAATACTGGCAAGAGCATAAATTACTGAACAACAAAGCCAAACAACATTTTTCAGTTTTTTTTTTTTTTTTTTTTTGGTTTCTCTGGGGAAAAAAATGTTATCTGTGAGTCTAACGTTTTTGGAAATGATAGCAGACCGTCATTATTTATTTAGATCTGCCACGTACATTGCAACTGTGGTGATATCCTTGTTTACAAATATGGGTACTTTGATGTCTCTCTATTGTGGTGGTGTTAGCGTGTGTTGGACGGAAGGTCATTAGCAGGGAACGGATTTATATGGACTAAAAATATATGAAATATGTAAATATATATGTAGTTATTTTTACCAAAATATGGAATTAAATATGGATTTTTACCAAAATATGGAATTAAATATGGACTTAAAATTATAAAAAAATGACTATGTACGTTAAATATTGGTACATTTTAATCAAACTAAACAAAAAATATAATGGACGTACCTTATCTTCCAATGTAGTTTCAACAAAACACAATTTTTATTGTCTGTTACCATAACAATAGGTTACAAACATTTCTTTCAAGTGCTGAAAAGTGAATCTTCTTCTATTGTCTCTGAGGATAGATTTATACTGACTAAAAGAGCGTTCGACGTCACAAGAAGTAACTGGTACATAATTCAATTTCACAATGTCTGCTGGGGATAAGTCCAAGTTAATCTTCACTGTTGATTCACCACTCATCACAGCAACAACCTTTTGTAGTTCTTCATATCCAGGGTTTTTTGAAAGTACAGTGTCCACCTTAGCTCTTACTGCATCTGCAACTTTACCTCTACCACGATTCAGTTGTTCCACAGTACTATTTATAATTTCAAAACTTTCAGATAGTGAAAGGTGCCTATTTTGGAGACTTTTGAGCGTTTTTATGATGCATGAAAATGTATGCTGAATGTGAGCTAAGTCATTCTTCACACTTATGTCACAGGTAACTGTTTTCGCAGTATCAATTGAGACTGCATCTTCAGAGTCCAATGCAAGGAGAACATTGTTAATAGAGTCTATATGTTCGGCATAATATTCAACTGCTTCTAGCCATGTACCCCATCTAGTTAAAATTGGCTTTGGTGGCAATGGAATTTCAGGGTACATTTCTTTCAACACGTTAACTCTACTGGGAGCTTTGAGAAATACTTTTTTCACTGATGAAATCAACAAATCTACTTTAGGGAAATTGTCTCTGACCACTTCTGCCACACGATGAAATGCATGCGCCACACAAGTAAAATGAGTCAATTTAGGATATACAACAGATAATGCTTGTCCAGCTTTGACCATATAAGGGGCAGCATCGCTAATAAAGAATAACACATTATCGTACATAATACCCTTTGGCCACAGGATACCCATAGCTTCGTTGAACAGTTTAACTATAGTTTTGTTATTGCACTTTTCTAGAACATCACAATGTAAAAGAATTCGTTCAGAATATTGTTCACTTAACAAACCGATAACTACATTACCAACAAGTCTACCTTCTTTGTCGGGAGTCTCATCAATGGAAACCCAAATTGAACTATCTTTAATTTCATCTCTTATCTTCTGTATTGTCTCATCGTAGATGGATGGAGCATACGTCTTCCTAAGTGTTGACTCATCCGGGATTGTATGTTGAGTATATTTTTCAAGGAATTCCCTGAAGACCTTATTCTTTAGTTTGTAGAGAGGAATATCAGCAGAGATGAGAGAACGGCACAGGTCGATGTTAAACTCAGATCTTACATTCGATGTTGTTGGTTGTGTTAAAAACAATTGTCTCTGCTTGGAATTTAGTTGTTTGTTGGCCTGATGTTTACTAGTTGTAATGTGTTGTTGCACCAGGAACTTTTGTGTAGATGATACTGCACACTGACACAAATTACAAAATAATATTTTATTGTCAGTTGATAAACCATCTTCTTTAAATTCTGAAATGTAACTTGTTAGTTTTGATTTTAAATTGACTGAATGACGTACTTTTGGCATATTTACCGTCTTTATAGTATGATTTACAAAACTGAACCTATGTGTACTCTGACTGGCATTTAACTGTTGAGCTGCACAACTGAAGTCTGTTAAAAATTTTAAATTAAATTAATACAGTTTTGTAACTTACTTTCCCATTGTTGATAGGACTGCTAATTTTCAAATAACTCTGATGTTAAAGGGATTACTGAACATGTGTTTAAATCTCTATTGTTGAAATGTATTTTTAAAAGTTAATGGAATTTTGTTTTGTTTTATTGTTAAACCTAATATAATATGGACTGTTTTATATGAAATATGGAAAATATATGGAAATTAACGAAAATATGTACTAAACTCTAAAATATGGAAAAATATGGAAAATAAAAGTAGGATTTTTCAACCCTACACATTGTGAAACATAAAGATAATGCAAAATATAAATTATATTAGCTTTATAAGTAAATATGTATTTACATATAAATCCTTTCCCTGGTCATTAGCAATGACGTTCACATTTACTCGAACAGCAAATATGAGATTACTATCAATCCAAAAAACATGGTATTTTAGTAATTAAAAATAAAAACAAAAGGGGGGGAAACAAAATTTCACTACACACCATGTTTAGTAGACCGAGAAGTAGAGCCTGTATAATTTTGGTAGTTTGTATCGTTTACACCCTGTATAACTATAGCACAAAGAAATCTGCGAGCAATAAATTATGCCATAGAATTTCTCATATCCATAAAAATTTAATAGGTGCTCTGTTTACCTCGGATATTGACTGCAAAGTAAAAATACTTTTAAAGCTAAATAATTATCTTGATACACCTTCCACAGGGTAGCACCTAGTAAATCAATCGAACTTCAATTTAATTCTTAACAATGGAATTGCTACCAGTGCGCTCTTATATAACAGGATGTTTGTACTATTCCCTACATTGGTTGCCTTGTCTTACAGGGGTAAACCCAAACAGATAAGTAGCCCAAGCGTAAAACTTATTTTGTGAAGACGGGAAACCATTCACGGGTGTTAAGAAATTCAGTATAATATTATTCAGTTTACCCATTTAGTAGTTCCATTTATTTGTGGATATTAACACATTTTCGAATGAGTAACGAAATTAATTACAGAAAATAATACAGTGTGTTGCACTAAGGCAGTGATGTCAAAGCAAGCGCATTTTTCTGACCTTGACGTCGTGCGCGGGCATTAAGCGCTAAGTATGCTAGGAGGAATAAGCAGCCTGTTGGATTAAGAAAACAGTGGTGCACAAACTTCAAACGGAACGTGAAATTTTATGTTGTTATTTTTATATGGCTTCTTTCTGTTTATTATTTTCTATATTGTCTGTAAAACAAAAGTACTAACACCTATTTCTTAGCCTAATATTGCAGTTGTGTTTTAAACGTTAATAACATAATAAAGAGTAAAGAAGGAATATTCACAAAAATTCCATAATAACTATAACTATACTGTATTAAGTGAATTAAACACATCATTCATAAAGAAAGTGTTATCCCAAAGAAAGACAATGAATATGACATGATAAGTTGAAATTGATATTGATGGTATCTTTAGCGTTATAAAAGTAATCAAAACAATATTATAGTACAAAGCAAAGTTGTCTAGATATATGTTTTAACTGTAACTAATATTACATAATAAAACTCTTATCGCATTATGCTTTTAGGTGATATTGGTGCGCAACTTTCTGTTATCAGAATATTAAATTATCTCGAAATCTGCAGCTATAGAGCTGACGTTTTACCAACACATAGAGACATATATTTTGTTTGTGATGCAACAGTATTTGCATTGTTAATTCATTTCCTTACAAACATTTTTTTCCATGCGAATATTTTCAAATATTTTAATGCACTATCTTCAGTAATACGTATTTACGATATATTAGATTTACGAAAACAATGTTTTAGTACCTGTAAGGTTACTAAACAAACATCTGAAAATTTCACTTTTCTGTAAAAAAAAAGTTGAGAAAATATTCCCTTTGAATAAAAAAGGAAATTTGTGAAAAATGAACATTAAAATTAAAACTTACATTCTTATAATGCACTTATACTTCTCAGACAAATCTAAAAATTAACATGGATACGGTTTTAATAAGTTCTCTTCCCTTTATCCATTGAGTCAGTGCTGGCCATCCCTGTATATAGCTCGACCAAGCGGCATATACTACCTCTTTCGTCTGTCTCTTTCCTTTCCGCTGTAAAGCGCTCAGGCTCTTCTGGGCTCTAAAGCGCGCGCTTGTTCCTATGGACATCAGTTTACATCACTGCACTAAGGTATTGAAGCACTGGAGAGCATTTTAACTAAGAAACTAAACATTTTCGGAGAAATATGTAAATTATTTTTCTTCTTTACAGTTTAGAAATCCATTCCTGAAGTTTTTCCCTCTATTTTCCAAACACCCTGTAGTAAATTTCCATATTAAGGTAATTTAATTGTAAGAACTAATATGATTGGGAGATTAAAAATACTAAAATAGTCACATGATTTTTCGGAGTGTTAAATTTATGCTAAAATATGATTTTCTTTAAACATTACGATCCTGTGGCTGTATAGAGTATTTGTTTATATGTAATATATGCACATTATCTTCTGTGGTCGCATGGACACCAGGGTTGCCAGATGAAGGAATCTAAACCGTCGTACTAAATTAGGAAAATTGTCATACTTCAACATAAAATTGTAAATTTCTCAACTTGCTAATATGCTTCTAGTCCACAGCTGTTAGTAATGGTTAGCACGTCTGACTGCGAAACGAGCGGGCCGGGGTTCAAATTCCGGGTGAGACGCGTTATCTGGTTGACGTTGTTTCCGGGTTTTCCCTCAACCCATTAAAAGCAAACGCTGGTTAACTTTCGGCGTTGGGGTCATTTCGCTGGCATTATCACCTTCATATCATTACGCAGTTGATAAAGAATCGCAAAATAAACTATAGATATATGTCCACCAGTAAATTTTAGTTCCAATTAAAATACTACTAATTATAGTTCACATCCACAATGACATTCAGCATTGAAACAAATCACCACCCATTTCTTCATTATCAACACTGCCATCGCAGCAGGGTTGCCAGATACAATAATTGGAACCGTCGTACCAACATATGAAAATTGTCGTACTTCAGCATAAAATTGTCGTACATTTCTCAGCTAACTAATATATATAATTCTAGTCCACTGCTGCATAGTAATGATTAACATGTCTGACTGTGAAACAAGCAGGCCGGGATTCAAATCCTGGTTGAGACAAGATACCTGGTTCTTGAGGTTGTTTTCGGTGTTTTCCCTCAACCCATTAAGGGCAAATGCTGGTTAACTTTCGGCGTTGGAGTCATTTCGCTGGCATTATCACCTTCATATCATTACGCAGTTGATAAAGAATCGCAAAATAAACTATAGATATATGTCTACCAGTAAATTTTAGTTCCAATTATAATACTACTAATTATAGTTCACATCCACAATGACATTCAGCATTGAAACAAATCACCACCCATTTCTTCATCATCAGCACAGTCATCGCATTAAGGCGTGCACGATGACGCTTGGTTAGAAACAACTTTGTTATATTTAAAGTCAGCAGAATTTGATCTTTGGCCGGCGGATAGGCCAATAAATGCGGCGGGTGAAAATTATATCAAACTAATTCATCTACAGTAGACACAAACCCGACACCTCTATAATGTCGGCGAGTTTAGACTTCTTAATGCTACTGCGGTACTGTTTAATTGATAAAAGATTTCCTTTATCGAACAAACAGGGAAGTTAATAACATTAAACTCGTATTACTGTGATATAACTGCGCCGTATATGTGAAACCTAGAGCTCAAGATGACAAATTATGACTTGCATGGTAACCATAGTTACCAGATCTATTTTCAAAGCATCCCCCCCTTAAAATCATGTTTCTTTCATATTAGTCCAGGACATATTAAATGAAGAAAATTTGTCTAAAAGGAACGAATTAACCATAAATTTTATTTTAATTATAAACCAACATTCTAAGTTCAGAATTATTTTTCCCTTCAGTGAAATAGTCGTACAAAATTGCGTACGAATATAGTCGTACGTATGGCAACCCTGATGGACACTAAAATTTCTTATTACCTGCCACTTAAAGCATTGAATTAAAAGTGTGTGTCTCTATAAATTCTATTATATCCTTGCCTTTGTGCCACGCTTTCGGAGTTGTGTCCCAAACACGCTCACACGCCTTTGCAGATTCTCTTTTATCTAAATTGAATCAAAGTGTCGAATAGCTCCAAAACATTCCCATGGATGCAATTCAGAGATGAAAGCGATGACAGCCTGAGAAATCCGACACCTGGTTCCAGGTCGTATTGTACAGAACTGAAATATCGCATTCGATGCATGTTAATACGGAAACTGCTCGATAGCTTATCATTTCAAAATACACAATTCTCACATCACTCGAGTATAACATAATACAAAGCTTGCCGCATAAAAACGTATATCACGACAGAAATATCGGAGTAGGTTCGATATTCAAACGTTTTACGATTAGATTTATTGTATAGGCTAATGTTACGACGGAACATTTCCTAACTATCAATAGTTATACAGGGACATCATTTCATTTTTACTTCAATTTTTATTGTACCTGAGTTTTTGAATGTACTTTACTCCCACCCCTTCTACTAATGAAGTTTCAACTGTTCTCCAGACAGAATCAAGGCCGCTTATAGTAAACAGCACTGAGTTACTGAGTATAGTACGTTCCAGAAATATCTTCGCGTTTTCCAGTGACGAAAGAACTTTTAATATTGAATCATATTTTCGCACAGGTACTGTCCGTTTGCCTACGTCGCATCCCGATTTCCCCCACCTGCTTCTGCACGCCTCTCTGTAAAAGCAGGGTTGTCTTAGCTCTTTTCTGAAAACATTAATTTCTGTTAGGAATTGGACGTTTACGTAATATTATACAACTGTTTAAAATAACTTAAATTAAAAGGGCCTCTTTAAATAATTAACTGTCACGTGATATCCCTCCTTTCTACGGTCCTACGACAAAACCACTTGGACGGACAGTAGATAGCATGTCTGAGTAATTTTATATTTTCGGGTCGGGCAGAAGTGAAGATTGAAAAGTCACGGAGGCTGGAAATCCAATACTGTCGCAGAAGGTTATGTTCTGTTACTATAATAATTAGCGTTCATTGTAAATAATATTCAAATAAATTCAATTTGTCATCTCGTTTTTCAATGTTGAATTCAATAATCAAGGCTATAATATTATAATATTATCAAGTTTAACGGGACTACGTCAAGGTCAATGACATTATTGTTCCTCGGAAAAAATCAATACTTTCGCGTCTGCGCACATCTCACAATTCACGACCTAGAACAAGGTCACTTCCGATCTTGTCAGATATAAATAAAATGTATACATCTGAATACGTGTAATTTCAAGTTAGAAATGTGGTCGAGCATAAAAAGTCGTATGAAACTCGCCTATAATGGTAATTAAGAAGCTCGTATGAAAATTATGAAACTCGCTTGCGCTCGTTTCATAAATATCCATACTCGATTCTTAATTACTATCATTATAGGCTCGTTGCATAATGTACTATTATATACAGTAGAAATTTCACAGTACGGACAGAAGTTGTACTCGAACAGTAGACCATGCTGTGTAAGTGTCAAGGCTTGTAATAACAATCTCTAGAAAAAAAGGTACTAATATATCGCACAATAGTACTTCATATGTTTCTGTAACAAAAAAAAAAAGAGGGGGCGAGAAAGACAGTCTGATAATCCATCAATCGGTTAATAGGGTGACGGATAATCGCGGTTTTACTGTAAAAAGAAATATTGAAAATTTCTTACAATATGGCGCATGGAGCATTTTATATCAAACGATATATAGTTTTATAAAATTATTAATATTTACAGACCTATTGTACTTAGAAAGTTGAAACTTGGTATGTCCATTACTAATAACATACTTAGTATCCATGATCAATTTCAAACAAATCGGATAAATTGTGTGGATTTTGAAATATTCACCTCTGCCTCCCCTTAATTGGAGACTTGCACCATGCTGACTACATGAACTATGAGTGTCTCTCTTATTAATATATAGCGTTTGTTTAAAATTCTCACAACAGTAATGACAAATGAAGGTAAATAATAATGGCAATGCTATCAGTAAGCACGTGGTAATTTCCTCAAAATATCTAGGTGTGCATTTTGTCTTTTAACTTGTGTTGTCTGTATAATACGTCCCGGCGTTACCATGGTGACCAGACGTCTAGTTAGGAAGCGTTACTCCGTTGTCTCCTCGGCTTCCATTTCTCTTTCTTAAGCGACTACTTGAAGACCCACTTTCAACCATTTAAAAATAAGAATGAAGTCTTAGTACTCATTATTTAACAATACATTTACTCATTACATCGAAGAGTAATGGATTTAATAAGATTTAGTAAAGCAATTATCTCCGTTTGTTGCTTTCCCTCGACATTGAAATATAGTCCTTTGTAGACAGATAACCGTCTTACGGAGCGGCGTCAGTCTGAATCGAAGGCTCAGGGGGCACAAACAGTCTGGGGTAAGTCATGGACAAATCACTTTCCTAAATGAATCTATAGAAACGTTCCGAAACCGCAACTCACATTAATACTAGCAGGTTGCTATAGTAATATGTGAAAGAAACACAAGACATTAGACACAAAAACATTTCTTTTCTTTCAATATATATATATATATATATATATATATATATATATATATATATATATATATATATAATTTGAATTGGTAATGGGAATTACGGGAAAACGGCTGAACGGATTTTAATAAATAACCCCTCATTTTGAAGCTTGGAATCCAAAGTTTTTCAGAAAAATAGCAGTTTTCAGTGAAATCTCAATTTTTCAACATAATTTTCCTATTTTCCAAAATCCATCTGTCGTCAGTTTTGAGAACTAGCTAATTGCATTCGTTGCATTTCAGAATAAAACAAAACACACACTACAGTAAACACTATTACACGAAGGCCATGATCTGCAAAAATGTTGACATATTTAGAGCTCAAATTAAATTGGTTATTAAAAACTTAACTTACTAAAAATTATTTACAGGTTCGATTCTGTGGTGTGTAATTTTCTGGGTACAGCTGTGTATTGGATATTAAAAACTACAAAACTTGAGGTGATTTGATAACATTATTACCATTAGAAATGAAATATTATTGTAGTTAATGGCATGATGTGACTATTTTTCATTAATGCTATTGAAGATATGAAAGTGAAACGTTTTGGGGTTATTTAAGTATATGTAGAGAATAACTTAAATTAGATTTTGATTTCTATATTTTACTGAGTGGCGGCTGTATAGTATATATAGTATATGTTACTGAAAGCTATAAAACTTACGTAAGATAATAATATTATTAAAAATCAAATATTTTTATAGTTATTAATCAAGTGGGGTTGGGTCATTTTCATATATTTAATGGCGGTGTGGTGTAGATATTTATATGCGTGGTTCTCTTCAGTATTGGCTCGAGAGAGAGTATCTTTCATTATTATGGAAGCAAATAACTTTCAGAATGTCTGGTATTCTTCATTACAAATAAATCTGAAAAATGTTTCTTTGAACGTCATCAAAATAAATGCTTAATTAAAGCAAAAAGAAACTGTATTTAAATGTAAATGGAGTTTAAAAATTTGTTTCGATTTAAACTCAGAACATGATGATGATGATGATGATGATGATGATGATGATGATGATGATGATGATAATAATAATAATAATAATAATAATAACAACATACCCATAAGTATACTGTATGTTTAGTTAGCAGTCCAAAGACTGGATTGATTTCATGAGGTATCATAAGGAAACTAAGCCAAGAGTAGGGTGGCCAGTTCCTTTCTCCCTCCATTGCCTACATCGTTAGCCAGTAACATAGTTTATTAACCACATTTGAGATTTATGCAACAACTGTTCTTCTACTAATCTACTAATTACAAACATAATATGCGAGAGGTCCAGGAGGAAAATATACTCTTTCACAAATTATTGAACCATTTAGAAAATACCTCCCAACATAAAGATGAGATGTGGTAAATAAGTAAATAAGCAAGACATGGTTATTGTTAATACTTCCTCTGTTCCAAAATATGGTATAGGAAGATGTAATTAATTCTGGTCCAAATTACATTTGTTAAAATTCTCAGTAATATAATGTAACTTTAATACATCTTCTAGATACTTATTTGTTTGATAAATTAATGTAAGAAAAACATAAAAAAATCGGTACATTTCATTCTGTGTGATGTCAAATTAATAAAATAAAAAACAAACATAATTTTAAGAGAGGCCAATGAACATGAAAACTGCAAATATATTACAATCCGTTTTTGTACGACTGTTGAGCCTTATATGTTCTATTGAAAATTGAGTGGTTGGTGTTACGTTTTCTGCAACAGGAACACCAGAGCAGGTGCCCAATTGGTTTCTGTTCATTTCATTCGTCCATTAATTAATTAATTAATTAATTAATTCATTCATTCATTCATTCATTCGTTCAATCACTCACTCATTCACTCACTCATTCACTCACTCATTCACTCATTCATTCATTCACTCATTCATTCAGTCATTCATTCACTCATTCATTCAGTCATTCACTCATTCATTCACTCATTCACTCATTCATTCACTCATTCATTCATTCATTCATTTATTCACTCATTCATTCACTCACTCATTCATTCACTCATTCATTCATTCACTCAGTCATTCATTCAGTCATTCATTCATTCACTCATTCATTCAGTCATTCACTCATTCATTCACTCATTCACTCATTCATTCATTCATTCATTCATTTATTTTATTCCATAGATCTTACATGAGCAATGAAGCTTTAAGACGTGGAAGAAGTCAAAATTTTACAAGATTACAATTAAAATCTTTATAAACTTTTACAATATTTTTCCATTTTTACAGTTTTACAATTTAGTAATTTTCTATATTTTTGCAATTTTCTTTACAATATTTTGGCAAGATGTAGTGAGATGAGGTGAGGTCCGAGGATTCGCCAAAATATTACCCTGCATTTGCCTTTTGGTTGAGGAAAACCTCGGAAAAAAAACCAACCAGGTAATCAGATCAAAGGGGTGAAATGAAGTGATGCCGTGGACTCGCCATAGACTATCCGGCTTCAGTATCACGGCTGGGGAAAACCTCGGAAGAAACCATTCATAATGAACTATTTAAATATTATAGTTTGATGCACTACAGAAGATTAGAATCATTCACAACTGCACTTTCTGATAGTCCCTTCACTACTGAATAGAATACCACACCGCGAAACATTTCGTGCGCGCATGCGCAATAATGAAACTATTTTTGTTTGTTACTATACCGTATTTTGGAATGGAGGGAATACTATATTATTATTATTATTATTATTATTATTATTATTATTATTATTATTATTATTATTATTATTATTATTATTTATGTTTAAAAAAGAAATGTTGTTCAAGATAATTTCAAAAATTCATATCACATATTCACAATTCACTACAAATAGCTAGTTTATGTGTTTCTGCCATAGTAAGAGAAGTTGCAGTTAATGCAATTAGAAAGGGTACATGAATGTGTTAATTTTGTTTGTATATATTTTCAGGTTCTATTTTTTATCATTAATCTAACATGCAACAGAGTGAAACAGGCTGCGATAAAAGGAAATATTACTACAATCTATACTAATAATAAATCTGTAGCCGACATTTTTCTGGTAATTTTCGATTTTCCAAAAATAATTGGTCTTACACATACAATTAACCAACCTGAAACCGAAAATCGCATTTTTGAAATGTTTGTTTGTATGTCTGTCTGTATGATTGTTACCTTTTCACGCGATAATGGCTGAACCGATTTATATGACGTTGTAACTTAGATTTTAGGCTATATGGCATTCAAAATAATTTATTTAAAAGGGGGGTTATAAGGGGGCCTGAATTAAATAAATCGAAATATCCCGCTTATTATTCATGTTTGTGAAATATGTTACATAACAAACGTTTCTTTAAAAATGATTTCCGATAAGTTTTATTGTTTACAAAATTTTGATAGGACTGATATTTAATGAGATAAATGAGTTTTAAAATTAAAATAACGCCATCTAAGACGGTGCAATGAATTAAGAACAAATGACTTCGTCTATAAGGGGCCTTGGACAACAACAATCGAAACAGGGGCCTTGGACTTCAACAATCGAAAGCTATTAAACATAGCCTACAGAGAATGTTTCTGTGTTTGTATGAAGTAATATCAGAAACTAAATTAACCGATTTGTATAATTAATTATTATTTCATCATTGGAAAGTGTAGTTTCTCTAGATGGACACAATGCTATAATGTTATTACAGTAACGTCTGAGTAAATCGAGGACAGGTAAGATTAAAATAGCTTCTTATGCACAGAAAATTTGATAGGCTATTTTGTACATTCGTTTTCTGTATTTCTTAAAATAATATTTATGTACACTCATTTTAATCTCAGAGAATTAACGAACAACGAGAGTGTATTGATTTAGTATGCAGTAATAGTACGTTAGCTTAGCAATCCATTATTTTACAATTCAAATTTTAACTATGCTCAATTGAATCGTGTTAAAATACATAAGATATATATGCAATAAATGCAATGCAAAAAAAAATTGGGTAATGAGCGAAGCAGATTATCTTGCGCTGTTGTAAAAGTTGTTCCCTGGATCAAACGTCCTATTTTAATTACGTAATTACTTTATATTTATTTCTAACAGGAGCAGCGGAGCGCACGGGTACGGCTAGTTAATAATATTAGTAATAATCACAATAATAATAGCTATAATATCACTGTTTCGTATCATATATGTTTTTATGTAATTTTCCTTTTTATTTGTCTTTTCTGTATATTGTATATAATATGTCTATGTCTTACGTGTTGAACATGCACTTGTATGTCATGTCTATTTCATGTCATTTTTATGTCATATACATCCTTAAAAGTAATATGTATATTTCTACAAATGCTTGGTTATTATTAATATTAATATTTATTTATTTTTTTAAGTAACACGTCTGTGTGTGATATGTCCTGGAAAGTAATGTATGTAATATTTCTGCATTTCATATATTGTGTATCTATTTCTGTATATTATATCTATTTTATCTTATATCTTTGTATTTGTATAATATAAATATGATTTTTATTGTCATACACATTTAATGTAATATGTGTATTTTATGTCGTAATTATGTATATATTTTATGTAACTATTTGTGCAGGGCTATAATATGTATGATTTAATTACAGCCCTAATATACCTTCGGGTAAAATAGGGTCCTATAAACTTGGAAATTCAATATCATCATCATCATCATGATTATCATGATTATCATTATTATTATTATTATTACTATTATTATTATTATTATTATTATTATTATTATTATTATTATTATTATAGTACATGACATTGTTATTTTACCTCCTTTGGTGATATCTGGTATTAACCCTGCATTACTCAGGTGGGGTGTGGTAAACCCTGGTGCATATATTTCAACGAAAATCTAAGAGATGGAGTGAGTGTACTCTGTGCATCTGTATACCTTTCAATCACATCCAGAAGAGGTCACTTAAGAAATATTGTTTAAGTGAACTAAGAATAATATATTTAATTGTGTTTATCTGATTTCTGAAACTTGCGGAAAAATATATTAATTATTTAAAATGGGGTTTGTGAAACCCCACCTGAGCAATGGTGAGAATAATTATAATGTGAGTAACGCAGGTTTAAATATAGTTGGCAACACTGAAGAGACGGCAAATTAGTCTTTTAGGAACCATTCTCACATTGTTCTCACTATACCTCCTCTCTAAATATTGTAACTCTTTTTTTCAGAACACCCTGTATATAAAATGCTGAAATAATACGATTTTTCTCTGTGTTTATGGAATCATAGTAAGATAAATTTAGTCATAAATGAAATGCAATAATTTTGGAAATGAATCATATTGTGGGCAATAACGCATAGTTGTTTAATTAATGAAAAATAACCGAAACACCACGAATAGTCTATTACTGTGTGTGTTGAGTACCGGTAGCGTGCGTATTGTGTAGCACTGCCCTCCTCCATGAGCTTCAATGGGCGAGGTATGTGTGATGACATTTCCACCGGCATTATAAATTCATAATCTGTGAAATAGTACAGGTAATTCAAGTGGCCCTGGGCAATGTTTACAATACAGTAATGGGATATACTAATTATTCTGTGCTGTTGGCATTAATCCAAAGATTACAATTATCACACATATTAACCTCACGCTGTAAAGCTTCCATTCATGTGTGCAATGTTAGCGACATTTGTTGTGGCACACATCTGTAGGCCTATTTCATATTCATACGTCTTTGCTAATATTTACAGTACGGCAAATGATATCGCGATATTTTCAGTTTATAACTCTGTGTATTTCATTTTTAATACTGTGTGCACTTAAGCTCTAATATCAACTAGAGCAGTGTTTCCCAAATGGTGGTCCACGAACCCCTGGGGATTCGTGGCACAAATTTAGGGGATCCGTGGCACCTACTTACTTAGTTTTAAGGAACCCGGAGGTTCATTGCCGCCCTCACATAAGCACGCCATTGGTCCCTATCCTGAGCAAGACCAATCCAGTCTCTATCATCATATCACACGTCCCTCAAATCCATTTTAATATTATCCTCCCATGTACGTCTCGGCTTCCCCAAAGGTCTTTTTCCCTCCGGTCTCCCAATTAACACTCTACATACATTTCTGGATTCGCCCATACGTGCTACATTCCCTGTCCATCTCAAACGTCTGGATTTAATGTTCCTAATTATGCCAGGTGAAGAATACAATGCGTGCAGTTCTGTGTTGTGTAACTTTCTCCATTCTCCTGTAACTTCATCCCTCTTAGCCCCAAATATTTTCCTAAGCACCTTATTCTCAAACAACCTTAACCTATGTTCCTCTCTCAGAGTGAGAGTCAAGTTTCACAACCATACAGAACAACCCGTAATATAACTGTTTTATAAATTTTAACTTTCACATTTTTTGACAGCAGACTGGATTATAAAAGCTTCTCAACCGAATAATAACACGCATTTCCCATATTCATTCTGTATTTAATTTCCTCCCGAGTATCATTTATATTTGTTACTGTTGCTCCCAGCTATTTGAATTTTTCCACCTCTTCGAAGGATAAATTTCCAATTTTTATATTTCCATTTCGTACAACATTCTAGTCACGAGACATAATCATATACTTCGTGTTTTCGGGATTTACTTCCAAACCTATCTCTTTACTTGCTTCAAGTAAAATTCCCGTATTTTCCATAATCGTTTGTGGATTTTCTCCTAACATATTCACGTCATCCGCATAGACAAGCAGCTGATGTAACCCTTTCAATTCCAAACCTTCTCTGTTAACCTGGACTTTCCTAATGGCATACTCTAGAGCAAAGTTAAAAAGTAAAGGTGATAGTGCATCTCCTTGCTTTAGACCACAGTGAATTGGAAAAGCATCTGACAGAAACTGACCTATACGGACTCTGCTGTACGTTTCACTGAGACACATTTTAATTAATCGAATTAGTTTCTTGTGAATACTAAATTCAATAAGAATATCATATAAAACTTCTCTCTTAACCGAGTCATATGCCTTTTTGAAATCTATGAATAACTGATGCACTGTACCCTTATATTCCCATTTTTTCTCCATTATATGTCGAATACAAAATATCTGATGAATAGTTGATATATTACGCCTAAAACCACACTGATGATCCCCAATAATTTAATCTACATATGGAGTTCCATTTACATATAATTTATAACTCATTCAATTTTCCAAAGAATCGCTCTAAAAATTTTCCTCTGGATAACCAATGCTCTTCTGTATGGCAAAGTGTTGAAGTACGATTATTTCTGAGTGATACTATAAATGTGCATGGGATCAGTTGAATAACTTATCTTGGTTTTCTATGTCAAAATATTGAGTACAGCATCCCATATTTCCTATTCAAGTTTTCACGCTTTTATTAAATCACCCCGTATACATAAAAATACGCGGGGGACTACAGGTCGATAATAACGAAGTCAACGCCAACCATGGACACATATCTGATGCGCGTGTTCCGAACTGGGATCCTTGCTGAACGCTCAATAGATTTTAGATGCCAATCACAACTAAGAGCAGACATTATTATATGTGTAATTTCTGTAGCGTCTTTGATGCGAAGTATATCGTCTATGTAAAAAAAAAACAGCGAAGAAATAATTGATTTTGAGCAAATCGCCAAAGTCAGTTGATATTATCAAATAAAGATCTCACAATTTCCAATAGCAATGATTATATTTTATGTTTATCATTCCTGAACGAAATAATACGTACATAGAGAATATTATAACAAAATAATTCTCTTCAAACTTTAGGAGACATTGCTGTACTCAAACAGAAAGATAGAAGACATATCGAAAACAACTACCTGAGCATCAGAGCTTTCTCTTTTACTTTGTATAAGGGCTATTCCATCTCAAATCAACCAAAATATAGAGAAAATTGACCTTGCAATTTTTAAATACAATGAAACTTTTTCTGTCCGTAGGCAACTATGATACAATGCTTCGTGCAAAGTTTGAGGCGTCAGAACTTCATAGTGTTTAAATTTAAAATATTTAAATTTATCTTGTTTTCATAAAAATAGCAACTTTAAACTGTTGTGGCTCCGAAACCCTTTCACCCAATGATCAAAATCATGGTTTATTTTGATGCTGAGAAATGAAAGTTTATATTGACATGTAAACAGTTTTTTTTTACTTTTTATGGAAATGGAGACATTTAGATTTTTCTTAATTAAGACACCTTTGCCCACGAAAAAATATTTTTAAAATATATGGTTAGATTCCGCATTAAATGTACAAATAAACATATTTTTTACTGGTGCACCGTTGATAGGAAAGTATTGAAAATATGAAATAAATTAATTAAAATAGTACGCGCGTGAAGTAACCAGCTGACTGTGACGCGGGAGCTAGCCGAGACAAGCAAGGCCAGGAGACAAACACGTGATGTTTCGTCTAGTAGCGCATAGCTGGGTTAGCTTTATCACAAGTTTTCATAAATACAGGAGTAAAATGACGCCCAACGCTCTCTTATCTTCAGCTCTTGGCCAGTGCGTGCGGTACTGCGACGTTCAAGTCTAGGCGTGTGAAAATAATCTATTTAATACCCTCGAAACTTATTGCCGTGACACTAAGCTAACAATGCCGAATCCCTCTTAATAATGCAAGGATTTTTCTCAATATTTTTTTACATTTTTACAAATGGGAAAAAAGCCTAAAAGTAAGTAAAATCAGATTATCTGTCTCTCTGTATACAATAAAAACAAGGATTACTTCTTAACATAACCTACCAAATGTCAGCTTCAAAATAAGCTCCCGTTCAATGTTCAGCAGTAAATGGCTCCAGAGTTCTGAGCGCTGAAAGAGGCTTGTTTTTATAAAATACGCTAAATTTGTCGCTCAATAATACGAAAACCGTTTGACTTTCGATAGTATATTTTTGAAAATGCACTCTCCTCAGAACCTTGTATAAATAGGGGAAAAATTAGAGTATAAAAAAATGCGAGGTTTTTTACCCATCGATTTCATATGGAATAGCCCATAAGGTGTGTAGAACTTAATAAGGGATACGATTTATTTACACACTCATTTCCTTAAGAACTTTCCAAAATAAGGATTTCTATAAATATTTACTTCAATGCATGATCCTTGCCTACTTCGGAATATAGTGTGTGCAGTATTTAATTCTTGGAAATCGAACTGCAACAGGTCTACTGAGAATCCCGCTTGTTTCAACAAGTCGGATGATATTGTTGTTAGTATCAGCTTTCAACATTGTGGTGGCTTTAACGTTATGTAAACATTTTTTCCTTTAACATCCGATAATTGTTTTTTTTATCTCTAAAGGGAATGAAAGCACAACCGTCGCATTACCTGGAACTGCGTAACGTTTTTCAAAGTCCATGAAAAACGGTCCGTAAACATTTATTCTACTTGTAACGACTTTCGACCATTCTCCATTGCCGGGGTGATTTTCTTATTTTCCTGCTGTCATAGTTAAATATAGAATTTCCTGGTACTTTGAGTAAAAACTACAATTTGTATTATGCAGTACATCTAGAAATGTGAAAAGAAAGTGATTCACTTTTAACAGCAAAACTGAAGAACAATGTTACAAAAATAAAACACTGGAATTAAACTAATTGAGAATTAGATTTGTGTTTTATATTACATAGCCACTGTACAAAATATTTATTATCTGTCAAAAAATGTTTTTACGAAATTAATCAATAATAACAAATATAGTTTAAAGATGAATTTTTTTATCAACCGTGCTAATAAATGACGGGAAATAATTCTAAAATTTATATTTCCTACTAGACTTTATCGATGATAACATCAAGGGAACAGCCTGTTAAACAACTTTTGTAAAATTTACTCTCTGATGATGAATCAGACACTTCCGAAAATTCTAGAATATTTATTATCACAAAACGAACAGAGCTTCAGATACAGGAAATCTTGTTAAAACTAAATTTTTACTTAATTGTTGGATATACTCTTTTAACACTTGTATAATCACTGATTAACATTATAACTTCTTTGCTATGTTAATATTATAACAATTATATCTGGCTGACTAGTTTCGAGGTGGTGTCCGTCATTATCCGAAACCTAGCGAGGTCCCGCGCTATCTTCTGGTTTTCTGTTGTGGTGGAGTGTGTTCATGATTGTGTCGAAAAGGGTGTGTGTTCTGAAATTCAGTTGAGTGCTCAGGATGTGTTGTGGGCGTGTTTTTGGATGTTTGTAAACGTGATGTTCGCGCTATCTTCTGGTTTTCTGTTGTGATGGAGTGTGTTCATGATTGTGTCGAAAAGGGTGTGTGTTCTGAAATTCAGTTGAGTGCTCAGGATGTGTTGTGGGCGTGTTTTTGGATGTTTGTAAACGTGATGTTCGCGCTATCTTCTGGTTTTCTGTTGTGATGGAGTGTGTTCATGATTGTGTCGAAAAGGGTGTGTGTTCTGAAATTCAGTTGAGTGCTCAGGATGTGTTGTGGGCGTGTTTTTGGATGTTTGTAAACGTGATGTTCGCGCTATCTTCTGGTTTTCTGTTGTGATGGAGTGTGTTCATGATTGTGTCGAAAAGGGTGTGTGTTCTGAAATTCAGTTGAGTGCTCAGAATGTGTTGTGGGCGTGTTTTTGGATGTTTGTAAACGTGATGTTCGCGCTATCTTCTGGTTTTCTGTTGTGATGGAGTGTGTTCATGATTGTGTCGAAAAGGGTGTGTGTTCTGAAATTCAGTTGAGTGCTCAGAATGTGTTGTGGGCGTGTTTTTGGATGTTTGTAAACGTGATGTTCGCGTTATCTTCTGGTTTTCTGTTGTGATGTAGTGTGTTCATGGTTGTGTCGAGAAGGGAGTGAGTTTTGAAATTCAATTGAGAGTTCAAGATGTGTTGTATGTGTGTTTTTTATGTTTGTAAATTGCATATTGTTCTAGTGTGTCAAATTTCTGGTTTTTTGGCTGAATGTGTAGTATTTTCATGTCAGTGTCTATATTGCTGTAGTTGTGATTGGAGTTTGTGATATGTTCTGCGTAAGTTGAATTGTTGTGTGGTTTGGTGATGGCTGTGATATGTTACTTGTAACTGGAAAATCATTCCAAACATCATGCTACTCGATCATTAAGACGAAAAAAAAAATTGAATAAATATTTTTCGGCAGAAAATCAGGTCCTACATCATTTCCTGAACAACTGACCTTGCCTTTTGATACATGCTGTATAAGTTAATTGCTATTATTTCAATAATTGGAACGTATTTTTTTTCAAACATTATGGGCTATAGCTGTACACGACGGGTATGTATGTATGTATGTATGTGTAGGCCTATGTGTGTACATGTTTGTATGCATGTATGTATAATATTATGTAGGCATGTATTTATGCAAGACATGTGTATGCATTTGAGTACGTACTATATAGAAGGAGGAAATTAAACACGGGATAAATATGGGAAATGCCTGTTATTATTCGGTTGAGAAGCTTTTATCATCCAGTTTGCTGTCGAAAAATCTGAAAGTTAGAATTTATAAAACAGTTATATTACCGGTTGTTCTTTATGGTTGTGAAACTTGTACTCTCACTTTGAGACAGGAACATAGGTTGAGGGTGTTTGAGAATAAGGTGCTTAGGAAAATATTTGGGGCTAAGAGGGATGAAGTTACAGGAGAATGGAGAAAGTTACACAACACAGAACTGCACGCATTGTATTCTTCACCTGACATAATTAGGAATATTAAATCCAGATGTTTGAGATGGGCAGGGCATGTAGCACGTATGGGCGAATCCAGAAATGCATATAGAGTGTTAGTTGGGAGGCCGGAGGGAAAAAGACCTTTTGGAAAGCCGAGACGTAGCCTACATGGGAGGATAATATTAAAATGGATTTGAGGGAGGTGGGTAATGATGATAGAGACTGGATTAATCTTGCTCAGGATAGGGACCAATGGCGGGCTTATGTGAGGGCGGAATGAAACTCCGGGTTCCTTAAAAGCCAGTAAATAAATAAGTAAGTAAGTAGGCTACTGTAGATGTATTTACGGGGTATATAATATGTATGCTTTCGAATCCCGGACGGGGCAAGTTACCTGCTTGAGGTTTTTTCCGGGGTTTTCCCTCAACCCAATACGAGCAAATGCTGGGTAACTTTCGGTGCTGGACCCGGGACTCATCTCACCGGCATTATCACCTTCATGTCATTCAGACGCTAAATAACCTAGATGTTGATACAGCGTCGTAAAATAACCCAATAAAAAAAATATGTATGCATTTTTAGGTGAACGGACTGGCGGAAGAGAGGATGGAGGCAAAGGGAAGCAAAAAGGATGATATACGTAAGAGTATGTGTAGAAGGGTAATTAAAATCCATATTGTAGATTTTCTGTAATTCTGATTTGAAGTGTCACAGCATCATAATTCTCTATAAACAGAATAAAAAAAAAAGAAGAGACAATGTTCTAGACAGTTTTACAGAAAGCGGGTAATTGTTCATTCATTTGAAACAATCTGATATTTCTTTGATCGGCCTTGATTTCATGGCAGCATTTCTCAACTGTAATGAGAAGACGCAATAAAGCACAACATTAGCGTGTCTAATCGCAGTGTTGAACGATAGAGAAACAAACACATCCAACCCCACTCCCCCGTTATGTTCTTGTTGTTGTGTGAAAGCCGAGTGAGACGGAGCTCATAGTAGCATTGTCGTCGATTTCGGCAGTTTCGGGCGGGATGAGGTGTATGAGTGGGTCATCCAAGGTCGCTCGACGCTGTGTACAAGTCTCGCTCTGCCAGGGCGTCCCGACGGGTCGGCGCCGCTTTGAACGGCTGCCAAGGTATAGCTGACGCCATCTCTCATTGTACGAGGTCCTCATCCCAGCCCAGACTCACAAATCCAACCCTCCGCGAGTTGCTTGCACTCTGGATGAACCCGCCTGTTTTTTTTTTTTATTTTCTTTCCTTCACTTTTTTGTGTTTGTTTTGGTGGGGGAGCCCAGCGCGCCGTATTCCGAAGACCTCACCGTCACGACGCCTAGACCCACAAATCTCGGAGCTTATATAGGGAAACTATCTGCACCCCTCCTATTTCTCTTATTAGGACGAGAGAAAGTTTACCTGGAGGCGAGACTGGCGGCTGGTGCAATGATCCCTTCTCGACTTGTTTACAATGGCATCAGCAGACATGTGTAACTTTAGCAAGTTGGAGAACCTCCGGGAAACTTCGCATCTTTGGCCCCAGGAAAAACATTACTAACAGGATATCCGGAAAAACGACTGGGAAAAATTAATACTTTCGTAATGCTGTTAGTCGTGGTAAATGTGATTGCAGGTGCAGTAGTCAGTAGTGATATTACTTACTTACTTACTTACTAACTTACTGGCTTTTAAGGAACCCGGAGGTTCATTGCCGCCCTCACATAAGTCAGCCATTGGTCCCTATCCTGAGCAAGATTAATCCAGTCTCTATTATCATATCCCATCTCCCTCAAATCCATTTTAATATTATCCTCCCATCTACGTCTCGGCCTTCCCAAAGGTCTTTTTCCCTCCGGCCTCGCAACTAACACTCTATATGCATTTCTGGATTCGCCCATACGTGCTACATGTCCTTCCCATCTCAAACGTCTGGATTTTATGTTCCTAATTATGTCAGGTGAAGAATACAATGCGTGCAGTTCTGTGTTGTGTAACTTTCTCCATTCTCCTGTAACTTCATCCCTCTTAGCCCCAAATATTTTAAGAACCTTATTCTCAAACACCCTTAATCTCTGTTCCTCTCTCAAAGTGAGAGTCCAAGTTTCACAACCATAAAGAACAACTGGTAATATAACTGTTTTATAAATTCTAACTTTCAGATTTTTTGACAGCAGACTGGATGATAAAAGCTTCTCAACCGAATAATAACACGCATTTCCCATATTTATTCTGTGTTTAATTTCCTCCCGAATATCATTTATATTTGTTACTGTTGCTCCAAGATATTTGAACTTCTCCACCTCTTCAAAAGATAAATTTCCAATTTTTATATTTCCATTTCGTACAATATTCTGGTCACGAGACATAATCATATACTTTGTCTTTTCTGGATTTAGTTCCAAACCTATCTCTTTACTTCCTTCCAGTAAAATTCCCGTGTTTTCCCTAATTGTTTGTGGATTTTCTCCTAACATATTCACGTCATCCGCATAGACAAGAAGCTGATGTAACCCGTTCAATTCCAAGCCCTCTCTGTTATCCTGGACTTTCCTAATGGCATACTCTAGAGCAAAGTTAAAAAGTAAAGGTGATAGTGCATCTCCTTGCTTTAGCCCACAGTAAATTGGAAACGTATCTGACAGAAACTGACCTATACGAACTCTGCTGTAAGTTTCACTGAGACACATTTTAATTAATCGAACTAGTTTCTTGGAAATACCAAATTCAATAAGAATAAGTCAGTAGTGATATTATAATATATAAAGACTATTTCGTTTATACGACGTCATTCCATTTTCGACCAATGGAGTGTAATGAAATTTTGAATTCCAACCAATCACAGACTTTGCGATAATTTCTGCAGCTACATTTATCGCTATCGATTTATCGCATGGTCCTTCTTTTGTTTAGTCGTTGTCGCCAACTGTTTCCCCGTAAATTGATGCGTACATACATTAAGATGCAACTACACAGTTAAACTTTTCTTTCAACTTCAAAGCAATGAATGCAAGATTGATATTTAATATTAATTAATATATTTACGCAGTGAAGACCACGTTCAAAACGGCGCACCATGTAGACACAAAATCTTTATGCATCTTAATTGAACGTACCTTTTAAACTTGATTCTAATCTTCCCAGATTGCACGCATACGCGATTGGAATATTGAACTGTGTAGATGCAGCTTTAGTTCCGTTACACACTACAGCGAGAATGCGTTTGTCGAGCTATAAAAAATGCTTTCGTGTAGCACTCGTTGTAAGTAACGGTCGAAACAAGGCACAGGTGACATTGGTCCTGCTTCCACAGGTAGGCCTAACGTAACCTATAAAATTGTAGCCTATAACATTTGTATTGAAATTAAACAATTAATAGACGTTCAAATTTATGTAACATCACCGCATGTCAAACTCATAGACCTTGCATAGTAATAATGTCTTTGATCAAACTGCCTTTCGTATGGCGTAATAAAATTCATGTTTTAATTAGGCCTATCTATACAGAGATGACTTCACTCTGTAGCAACATGTGTCGCTGTGAATACATAAGCATTGGTATATAGCTGTCCCCACTGTTACTGTTAAATTAAATTATGATTTCAGCAGGTAATGAAAATGTATTTGTTATAATAATAAGAGAAAAGTGCAGTACATGCAATTAACATTGTTAAACCTGTATTTCGCTTTTCGCAATAGGCATTACTGAATAATGAGATCGAATTTCTTTATTGCAGTAATCGATATTCATCTACGAGTATTTCAACTTCACAATGTCTGAATAGGTTAAGTATTCGTTAATATACAATTATTAACATTTTGTGATCGAATTTTAGGGATATATTATTTACATTTTTATTTTATTCACGAAATAGTCCTAATAAATGTCACTCGAGGTCTGAGATTTCCCAGATAAATCCACTCGCTTCGCTCGTGGATTTATCGGCAAATCTCAGACCTCTCGTGACATTACTACAGATAATTATTTTGATATGGCGTTGTTAGTCCCGCGCCGTGGCGTCGTGGTCTAAGGCATCCTGCCTAGGACTCGCGTTACGAAATGCGCACCGGTTCGAGTCCTCATGGGGAAAGAAATTTTCTCATGAAATTTCGGCCAGTGTATGGGACCGGTGCCCACCCAGCATCGTGATGCACTTGGGAAGCTACGATAGGTAGCGAAATCCGGTTGCGAATACCAGCTGTAACGGCTGGGGGGATCATCGTGCTAACCACGCGATACCTCCATTCTGATTGGATGATCGTTCACCTCTGCTTAGGCATGTGGGATTTGAGGCCAGCAGCCGGCTGGTCGGTCTAGGCCCTTCACGGGCTGTAGTGCCACGGATTATTTATTTATTATGGCGTTGTTAGCAGAAGAGGAGACGATACTAAGGGATAGGCTACTGGAGCTAAATGACAGCTGTTAGCAGTATGGGATGAAGATAAATGCAAACAAGACGAAGTCCATGGTTGTCGTAAGAAAAATAAAGAAAGCAAGCTTGCGAATTCTAAATTAGGCAGTAGAGCAAGTGGACAGCTTCAAATACTTGGGATGTACTATAAGCAGTAATTTGAACTGCAAATAGAAAGTCAAAAGGAGAATAGCAATGGCAAAGGTAGCTTTAATAGAAAAAATAGCATCTTCTGCGGACCCCTAAGAACTAAGGAAGAGACTAGTGAAGTGCTTTGTGTGGAGTGTGGCATTGTATGGGGCAGAAACATGGATATTACTACGAAATGAAGAGAAACCATTTGAAATGTTGATATGGAGAAGAATGAAGCGTGTGAAGTGGACAGACAAAATAAGAAATGAAGTTATGTTGGGTGAAGAAAGAATGATGCTAAAATTAATCAGAAAGAAAAAATGGAATTGGTTAGGTCACTGGCTGAGAAGAAACTGTCTACTGATGATGATGATGATGATGATGATGGTGATGATAATAATAATAATAATAATAATAATAATAATAATAATAATAATATATTTTAGCAGGCAGAGTTAAGGCCGTAAGGCCTTCTCTTCCACTCAACCAGCAAAAAGTATATATACATATTTATGAACTTAAAAAGAATTCAAAATTTTTATTTAGATAAGAGCTACATGTGTAAAAGAGTTATTTACGAATTAAACAACAAAATACTATGAACTATTAATTAAACACTGAAATACAAACTATGTAGCAGAATTAAGCTAAAATATATAGAATGTTAATATATTTCAAATAATGTTAGATAATAGAAAGACATTATTATGAGACAATTTTGAAAACACAGCATTATCAGGATGCATGCCTAAAGGAAGGAGTAGCAATGTACACAGTGATAGTTTAAGTCAGTATGATTGGAGTGAAATGCTAAGAAAGTTACTTTTAAGCTGTTTTTAAAAGTGTTTATTGCCTTGCAGCCCCTAATACTTTGTGACGGAATGCCATTGTTGCGCGATGGATACTGTAAAAGATGATGAATAACGGGATGTTCCATGAAGAGGTATACTTAACGCGCCACAGATAAGTGATCTAATAATAGAAATAAAAAATAGGTTGCAACCGCCAAATTACTCTCCAAGGAACGACCACTCATATAAATTGAGGGAAAGAAGACAGAGGACGGACACTGGAAAGTTTTCTTTTCTCAATCGTACTATCAGGGACTGGAATGCTTTACCTGCAGACTTACTAAAGGCTTTACCAACAACCAAAAACGTATTTAAAAATAGGCTTAAGGACTTTACTAATAGACGGTAATTATACACAGTATTTAAAGGGTGTAATTGATATTTTGTTATTGAAGTGTTGTATCAGTGAAGAATTATGTTGTGACAGTGAAGTGTGCTGTGTAAGTGAAACGTGTTCCTGTCAGGGAAGCTTTATAGTTTATAGTGGCAGTGCAAAGTATTTGAACAGTGAAATGTTTCTGAAGTGTTAGTGAAATCAGGATAGAATCAGTGAAATGTGTCGTAGTTCCAGTGCAGTCAGTGAGTTGACAGCGAAATGAGTGTAATGTGGAAAGGTACTTGTGCAGATATGAACATATCATACTCGTGGGTTTTAGTTCGAACTTATATTTAAGATACAAATTAGATTTATTTTAAATGTTATTTTAAGTGATCGTGCTTCACTTAATTTAGGATATTCCCTATTATTATTATTATTATTATTATTATTATTATTATTATTATTATTATTATTATTATTATTATTATTATTAATTGTTTGTATTAATTATTGGTATTATTATTAACTCTATTTTAATTAATAAGCTTATTATTGTCATTATTGAGTGTAATTAGTTACCACTGCCACCGGGTATATACCCATTGCAGTGTGAATAAATACATACAATAATAATAATAATAATAATAATAATAATAATAATAGTAATAATAATAATAAGAACAATAATAATGCATTAAAAGATAAGAAAAAAAGGAAAATAGTGTGATGTTAGTTACATCTGAATGGCACAAAGTTATATTTTATCTATGAGTGATAGTCTCTCCTGCTGTGAGTGTGGTTGCCAATGTCATATGTGACGTGAAATCTTCTCATTTCATCAGAAAACAAGTCTTGTTTCGTCCTTAAAGTTAAACAGGGTACAGAAGTTTGAAATGGACTTGAAGGTAAACTCAGATACGATCATGGGCAGACAAACGTTATGAGTCTCTGAAAACAGATCTTGTAGACATGCTATCCTTCTACGCACTAAATTTAAACTCGCAAAAGACGTTAAGTTAAATTTTAATCAACTATTGTGGAAAACTTGTGACGTGGTCTTTGTTTTTACGGAATGCTGTAACATTGGTACAGCCGATTTGGTAGCTCAGTTTTAGATGATTGTGAACCCGGGTTGTAATCCCACTGATAGTGCAATCTGTTAATGACGCACAGATGGCTCAGTCTAAGGAGGCAATTTCATTTAAGTTGAATCTGAGGGAGTAACACGGAAGGAAGGTGAGAAAAAGTCTCCATCTCCATACATACAGTTATGTATGTTTTCTATTTATTTATATGTATTTATCTGTACATCTTACACATACTGTATTCATCTGACGTTGTTTACGTTGTCTACTTGCAGTATTCAATTCAGTGCGCTGTCTGAGGGTTGGGGACAGGAAACTACACTAAAGCAATGCAGATAGCGTAATGTGTAACGGACATGGTCGGTCCTAATATGCACGTCTGTAGACAGCAGTGTATGTGTATAAGTTGCAGTGTCCAGTCGATCAGTCCTAGTGAAATGGAGGAGTACACGAGAGCGGAATAAGCAGACCTGATTTTCGAATACGGATGAGTCAATGGGAACAGTAGACAAGCTCACAGATTGTATCGGGACAAGTACCCGCGTAGGAGACATCCGGCCCATACCATCTTTCCACGACTGTTCCAAAAGTTAAGAGAAGGAGGGCACGTGGTGCCAAATTACAATTCCATTTCCACAGAACTATTTTTGCTTATAACTTTGGACTCAGTCATTTCCGGACCACGGTTCCTTATCTCAAATTGATACATGTACCCTTCGTCATCATCCCTGAAAGTTTGTAATACCAATTCGGAAACACCCTGTATAGGAGCTAATTTTTAGGTGGAAACTTTAACTCAAAAATCATTCTGTTTCTTCTACGAACTGCGTTTTGAAATATGCAACAGCTGTAATTTCAAATTAATAAAATTTTAACTGAAAGTTGTGGTTGGTTCTCTGGTTCCAGATTACATTGCTAGTTAAAGAACAATAATGTCTGTCTGCGAAATAATAAACAGAAGATAATTAAGAAAGTAAGTAAGAATCTTAATTAAAATGGACCTTTACAAAGATTCGAGATTCGCATTTATAAAACTTTCTCCGGGGGACTTATTTAATAAGCAGTAAATCAAAACGTAATAATAACTAGAAAGAGAGAGCGTGAGATGAAGACCTGGAGAAAGTTCTAGACTTCACATTACGGGATTATAATATTCCTTCTATATAAAGTGGTTTTGGAAAGGGGAACAATTATAGGAACAGCAGAAAGAAGCGAGAGGAGTGAGCAAAGAGATAGAAAGAAACAAAAATGCTAAAGATGAGAAAACTATAACATAAAGAAAAGGTAATAAACAACGAGCAACAAGAGGAGGTAATAAAAATAACACAGCGAAGAGAGCAGACGGTGAGGCGAAAATTTAATCAGTTAGTTCTGTACGTTATCTACACAACTGAAGTGATTTTCGAAATCATTAAAAAATACGTGTTCTTTCCGTTTATATCTTACCACTCATACGTCTCAATACCTAACAGTTTTACCATAAATGGGATTCAAACTTCAGACAATTTCTTTTTTTTGGTGAAACCCTTATTCAAATATCAAAATAATATTTGACTTTTTTGTTACTTACAATCTAAAGATTATGTTCTTAAAATCAATGCAGTTATACCACTTTCACCCTGTACATCACAGAACACTACTAGTATTTCAACAGAAGTGAAAATTATAGGTTTGCTAAATTTACGTGAACAACACTATTTTATTTTCAGTACCCTTTACAATAAAATAAATGTAACTTTCTTAATATATTTATTATAAATTGCTCTACTTCATTCACGTACGATATTAATCATCTCTTTATTAATATTGTATTATATAATTTCATTGTAACTGCAAGTTTAATTTTAGCTCTTATTTCATGAATTGTCCTACTTTGTTCACGTACGATATTATTCATATCTATATTAATATTATATTATATAATTTCATTGTAACTGTAATTTTAATTTTAGCTCCTATTTCATAATTGTCCTACTTTATTCACGTACGATATTATTCATATCTATATTAATATTATATTACATAATTTCATTGTAACTGTAATTTTAATTTCAGCTCCTATTTCATAATTGTCCTACTTTATTCACGTACGATATTATTCATATCTATATTCATATTATATTACATAATTTCATTGTAAATGTAATTTTAATTTTAGCTCCTATTTCATAATTGTCCTACTATATTCACGTACGATATTATTCATATCTATATTAATATTATATTACATAATTTCATTGTAACTGTAATTTTAATTTCAGCTCCTATTTCATAATTGTCCTACTTTATTCACGTACGATATTATTCATATCTATATTCATATTATATTACATAATTTCATTGTAACTGTAATTTTAATTTTAGCTCCTATTTCATAATTGTCCTACTTTATTCACGTACGATATTATTCTTCTCTATGTTAATAATATATAACACAATTTCAATGTAACTGTAATTTTAATTTTAGCTCCTATTTCATAATTGTCCTACTTTGTTCACGTACGATATTATTCATATCTATATTAATATTATATTACATAATTTCATTGTGACTGTAATTTTAATTTTAGCTCCTGTTTCATAAATTGTCCTGCTTTATTCTCGTACGATATTATTATTCTCTAGGTTAATATTATATTATATGATTTCATTGTATCTTTAATTTTAATTTTAGTTCCTATTGTATTTTATTTTCTATATTCCTCTTATATTAATAATACAGACTGTTTCCGGGCTAGTATTACAAACTTTCAGGGAATGTGGGGAAGGATACATGTATCAATTTAAAATAAGGAACCCTGGTCCGAAAATGACCGAGTCGAAAGTTACAAGCAAAAATAGTTGTGTGGAAATGAAATAATTTTATTCCTCTGTACACCTTATTTATGTGTATTTATCTGTACCACTTACACATACTGTATTCATCTGACGTTGTTTACGTTGTCTACTTACAGTATTCCATTCAGTGCGCTGTCTGAGGGGTGGGGACAGGAAACTACACTAAAGCAATGCAGATAGCGTAATGTGTAACGGACATGGTCGGTCCTGATATGCACGTCTGTAGACAGCAGTGTATGTGTACAATTTGCAGTGTCCAGTCGATCAGTCCTAGTGAAATGGAGGAGTACACGAGAGCGGAATATGCAGTCATGATTTTCGAATACGGATGAGCCAATGGGAACAGAGACAAGCTCACAGATTGTATCGGGACAAGTACGCACGTAGGAGACATCCAGCCCATACCATCTTTCCACGACCGTTCCAAAAGTTAAAGGAAGGAGGACACGTGGTGCCAAATTACAATTCCATTTCCACACAACTATTTTTGCTTGTAACTTTCGACTCAGTCATTTCTGGACCATGGTTCCTTATCTCAAATTGATACATGTGCCCTTCCTCATCATCCCTGAAAGTTTGTAACACCAGCCCGGAAACACCTGTATATCCTGCTGCTCATTGGGTCCTCAAAGTTTTTAATATGACTGCATCCTCTTTTTATATTCATTTTATTATTTTAGTTCTATTTCTATTGTTGTAATTATATTCTGTAGTCTCATGTATTATTTTGTATTATTACAAAAATATGAAAGCTTTGAAATCGAAATAATTATAGATATAGGAAAAATATGCATTAAATACATTCACATAAATTAAATCAATCAATCATTCACAAGAGTTTAACTCCTTAAGTTCCTTAATACTGCCTGCAACTTCAATTTTAGAGAAAATCGTGTCGTACTTTTTATAGTTATAAAATATTTGTTACAAGTATTCCTTAGGAAATGTATTTATAGGCCTATATACTGCTACATTTACAACCCGAAATACGAATAGTTATTACAGTGTTGCAATGTGTAAGATAGACAATTTAGCAGAACGTACCACTATGTCCATGTCTGGACCTTGTGTTAGATAGAGAATTCTTACCTTGAAAATGTACAGCCCTGTGTGTCAACTAAGGTAGAGCTTCAAACTCTTGTAAATTCGATGACGTATTTCCCAATTACTGAACTCGAACGGATAACATGACGACTTCACTTACCTGCAAAGAAAGAGAAAATATTAATATGTAAGCAATCAGTTTATTTCTCTGAATAGTTACTACTTTACCAAAAGCGATTTGATCAATTATTAAGGTGAGCAAATTTGTAGGCCTACTTTCTTGTAAGCCTTGTTGATGTCAATCAGAATATGGCAATATGGTGTTCTGCTTTGTCTTATACAGGGTGATTCACGAGGATTTACCGTCCCTTACGAAGCTTATTTCCGAAGGTATTCTGAGCAAAAAATGTCATTTTAACATTTGTCCTAATATCAATATTTTCAGAATTATACTAATTTGAAGTTGTTTGTAAAATACCATTATTCTTTAGTTCTAAGGGTAAAAGAATATTACAGATAAAGAATGAACTATTCAGGAGTATCATTTCTTTAATTAGCTAATATTCTGAATATATATTATTTTAATGTACCGAAGTACATATGTTATTTCCATGCAGATATTCTGCGTCATCATACGATGTAAGAGTAATGGAACGGAGAAAAATTCTCTCCGGCGCCGGGATTTGAACCCGGGTTTTCAGCTCTACGTGCTGACGCTTTATCCACTAAGCCACACCGGATACCACCCCGGCGTCGGACAGAATCGTCTCAGATTAAGCTCCAACTCTTGGGTTCCCTCTAGTGGCCGTCCTCTGCACTACGTCATAGATGTCTATGAACGTAGGACCGAAGTCCACTGATGTGCTGAGGTGCACTCGTTATGAATGAGTAGTTGGCCGGGATCCGACGGCCACTAGAGGGAACCTAAGAGTTGGAGCTTAATCTGAGACGATTCTGTCCGACGCCGGGGTGGTATCCGGTGTGGCTTAGTGGATATAGCATCAGCACGTAGAGCTGAAAACCCGGGTTCAAATCCCGGCGCCGGAGAGAATTTTTCTCCGTTCCATTACTCTTACATCGTATAATATTCTGAAGCTAAAAACGTGTTGTGAATTCCATAGTTGCTTCGTATAGATTTTTTTTTCGATTTTTAACTACAAAATTTCATTTTCTTACGCATTTATCACAAAAATTGTTACAAATCACGCCACTCTTGTAAATTCTTTAAGACTGTACATTAGGATGCATAATTAAACTGTAAACAATCAGGCTTCTAAAGTCGTATGATTTGTAATAATTTTTGTGGTAAGTGCGTAAGAATGATGTAATTTTTAGTTAAAGATTGAAAAAATAAAATCTGCACAGGGCAGTTAACAACACATTTTTAGCTTCAGAACACTAGCCAATTAAAGAAATTACACTTCTGAATAGTTCATTCTCTATTCGTAATAATTTTTTACCCTTAAAACTAAAGAAAAATAGTATTTCACTAACAACTTCAAATTAATGTAACTTTGAAATTATTGAGATTAGGACAAATGTTTATATGACATTTTTGCTCAGAAAGACTTCGGAAATAAGCTCCGTAAGGGACGGTAAATCCTCGTGAATCATCCTGTATAAACAACGGCGTTCAAATAGAAAACAACCACTTGGAACCCACCAAGTACCTCAACTAATAGGTACTCTATCAGATCGACAATATTCTAAATGTACGCTATGTTCAAGTATAAAGATTTAAAAAGAGATTTATTATTGTAAAATAATTTCATAATTTAAGTACCTATCTACACAAAAGGATTATCATACTTCATTCGGAGTCTATTTCAAGAGGAAACACGATCTAAGGATAAAAACTATACCTCATACACTAACGAAAATTAATAATTGAATGACGTTATCGCTAATGTTAGATTTTTAATCTTGTATAGAGTATGTGAATCTTATGATGGCTAAAATATTATGTGTTGTAATTTGTCAGAACAAGTCTCATAGTTCCAATGTACAGGGACATCATTTTATTTTTACATCAATTTTTATTGTACCTGAGTTTTTTAATGTACTTCACTCCCACCCCTCTACTAGTAAACTCCAAGCGTTCTCCACACAGAACCGAGGCCGCGTATGCAGTACTGAGTTAGTGAGTATAGTGCGTTCCAGAAACATGTTCACGTTTTCCAGTGACGAAAGAGTTTTCAATATTGAATCATATTTTCGCACAGGTACTGACGTCCGTTTGCTTACGTCGCTTCCCGATTTTCCTCACCTGTTTGTGTTCTCCCCTCTGTAAAGTCTAGTAGCTGGGCTCTCTCAGCTCTTTTCTCAAAAGATTAATTTCTGTTAGGAATTGGACGTCTAAGTAATATTATATTACTGTTTAAAATAACTTAAATAAAAGGGCCTCCTTAAGTAATTAAATGTCACGTGATTTCCCCCCCCCTTTTCTACAACCCTGCGACAAAACCACTTGAACGAACAGTAGATAGCATTTCTGAGTAATTTTATCTTTTCGGATCAGGCAGAAGTGAAGATTGAATTTATAGCATGTAAGGTACTCTTTTATAGAGTAGGTACAGAATTATTTCAAATGGGTTACTCGTACGAAGGATGAAACTCTAATTGGAATTAGGTACAATAGTCTATAGTGCGATAATATGCACAAAAGAACTGAAGCCTGTATCGAAGTGAACGGCCACCATTTTCAAAAGTGTGTTTAAATATCCATATTATGATTATTTTTCAATTTAACTTCATTCTCTATATAATACGCTAATGTGCTGTAACAGTACAATATACTGCTTAATTAATACATCCGAATGGATAGCTCAGTTCGTGAGTAAAAACACTTATTGTTAATACTGTAGTGTATTTTGATTAAACAAAAACCTAATGACAATTATCAAACTCAAAATTGCGATATTTCCTAGTTTACATAAATGGATGAACTACTTTTCTTCCCTCTTATACCTAGTAAAGTGATTTGTATTTTACGCCAGTATCATCGAACTCTAGTCTTGGAAGGGGGAGCAAGCGGTGTTTCCGGTTCTAGACCTTTAATCCAAAGATATAGTCAGGTTGATATTAAAAATGTTAGTAAAAATAAAATGTAGTTGTTTACATGTGCTGCTCCACAACCCGTTTTATCAGCATTTCACTTCATTGGGCAAAATTTTTCGTACGAGTAAGTGTAGACCGAAAATCCTAGACCGGAAAAGCAAACTTTTCGGGATTCTTAACTGAAATAATAGAAATGCAATTGACTTTTTGCGTAATGTGAAGCGTAAAAATTGATTACAAATATTTTCTAAAAAAATTATGATCAATATTTCGACATTATTCAGGGTAGTTCAGTCTTGGATTTCCACAAATTTTCATGCGCATTTCACATGATCTGCTTTAAGCAACCGGTCGTAATTCTCACACACAAAATAACTCTAGTAATTTACAGTGCTTCATTCCAGCTGTATATAGTTTACATAAAGTGCGTAGTTAACATTGATGAAGTATTGACAAGCACTTGTTAGTGCTCTATGTAATACTTGCAACAAGAGTCAATATCAGTAATGAGGGACAATGAAATAGACTCAATTGACGCTCAGTATTGTATGCACAATAGTTATCATTACGAGAACAGAGAAACTTTCAAGGAGACTAGGTAGTCTGACTGTATGGCTCTTGTGTACGAGTGAAGAAATTTTTCTATTAATCTTCAACTTTTCAATCTATCAATTTACCATTTTTACAGCATACACACAATATTAGCAGGTACATTTTGGTTTTTAGATTATCTTTCTATCTCATACACAGGGACATCATTTTATTTTTACTAACATTTTTAATACTAACTTTGCCTATACCTCTGGATCAACGCCGTTTGCTACCCCCTTCCACGACTGGAGTTCGATGATACTGGCGTAATATACAAACAAATCACTTTACTAGGTATAGGAGGGAAGAAAAGTAGTTCATCCATTTACGTAAACTGGAAATATTGCGCTTTTGAGTTTGATAATTTTCATTAGGTTTTTGTTTAATCAAAATACAGTACTGTATTAACAATGAGTGTTTTTACTCACGAACTGAGCTGTTCATTCGGACGTATTCATTATACAGTGTATATTATACTGTCTACAGCACATTAGCGTACACTATAGAGAACGAAGTTAAATTGAAAAAATAATCATTTTCAGAACGGCCCCAAGGTTCACTCAGCCTTCTATAAAATTGAGTACCGGGTCTTTCCCGGGGGTAAAAGGCGGTCAGAGCGTGGTGCCGACCACACCACCTCATTCTAGTGCCGAGGTCATGGAAAGCATGGGGCTCTACCTCTATGCCCCCCAAGTGCCTTCATGGCATGTTACGGGGATACCTTTACCTTTTATGGATATTTAAACACGTTTTTAAAAATGTTTGATGTTTATTTCGATACAGTCTTCAGTTCTTTTGTGCATATTACCGCACTATAGACTATTGTACCTAATTTCAAGTACCAGTTTCGTCCTTCGTACTAGCTGCTACTAGTAACTCATGTTGAAATAATTCTGTACCTACTCTATAAAAGAGTACCTTACGTACTGTAAATTCAATCTTCACTTCTGCTCGATCCGAAAAGATAAAATTACTCAGACATACTATCTACTGTCCGTCCAGGGTAGGGTAGGGTCGTAGAAAGGGAGGCAATCACGTGACAGTTAATTACATAACGAGGCCCTTTTATTTAAGTTATTTTAAATAGTTGTATAATATTACGTAGACGTCCAATTCCTAACAGAAATTGATGTTTTCAGAAAAGAGCTAAGACAGCCCAGCCATTAGCTGGCAAATAAAAGCTGGTGGCGGAAACCGGGATGCGACGTAGGCAAATGGACGACAGTACCTGTCCGAAAATGATTCAATATTGAAAGCTCTTTCGTCACTGGAAAACGCGAACGTATTTTTGGAACGTACTGTTTACTGTGACCGTAAGGCTTGGTCTTGGATCTGTTTGGAGGACGGTTGAACTCCATTAGTAGAAGGGGTGGGAGTGAAGTACATTCAAAAACTCAGTTACAATAAAAATTGAAGTAAAAATAAAATGTCGTCTCTGTATTTTAATATATAGAAATTTTTAAACCTGGAAAATAATAATAATTAAATAAACAAAGATTGATATTTCAGGAACTTGTTTCTCAGAAATTCTTTCCACTACAGGTTCCAAATAATTCAACCATATTTTCAATGCAGTTGACTATATTCTCCGCCATTCTCATCGCACTTCCTCATACTGATCCTCTTTCACACTAGCCCTGCCAAGACTCTGTAATTCGCTACCTGCTAGCATCAGGGACTTACTTACTTACTTACATTTGGCTTTTAAGGAACTCGAAGGTTCATTGCCGCCTTCACATAAGCCCGCCATCGGTCCCTATCCTGTGCAAGATCAATCCAGTCTCTATCATCATATCCCACCACCCTCAAATCCATTTTAATATTATCCTCCCATCTACGTCTCGGCCTCCCCAAAGGTATTTTTCCCTCCGGTCTCCCAACTAATACTCTATATGCATTTCTGGATTCGCCCATACGTGCTACATGCCCTGCCCATTTCAAACGTCTGGATTTAATGTTCCTAATTATGTCAGGTGAAGAATACAATGCATGCAGTTCTGTGTTGTGTAACTTTCTCCATTCTCCTGTAACTTCATCCCGCTTAGCCCCAAATATGTTCCTAAGCACCTTACTCTCAAACACCCTTAACCTATGTTCCTCTCTCAGGCAAGTTTCACAACCATAAAGAACAACCGGTAATATAACTGTTTTATAAATTCTAACTTTCAGATATTTTGACAGCAGACTAGATGATAAAAGCTCCTCAACCGAATAATAACACGCATTTCCCATATTTATTCTGTGTTTAATTTCCTCCCGAGTGTCATTTGTATTTGTTACAGTATCAGGGACTGTCGAAATTAAATTTAATTCAAACGCAAACTTACTAGGCACTTGGTCAGTAATTCTCTCCTGTACCGGGACTCAAACCCAGGTTTTCAGCTCTACGTGCTGACGCTTTATCCACTAAGCCACACCGGATTCCAGTTCCGATGCCGGATTGAACCCTCTCAGTTTAAGCTCCACCTCTTAGCTTCCCTTAATGGCCAACCCTCACGCACTGTGTCACAGATGTGATGAAATCTGTATGATATTTTATGTGAAGAGATGCTTTCAGTTGTATTATTTTATTAGTGAAGACTTGCAATTTTATATATGTACATGCACTGTAATCACACGTGTGTTTTTAATCAATTGACAGTAATGGTATACTTACACAAGAAAAGAGATATATTGATGTCCTAAATTATGTTGTTTTTATTATATTTTATGCTCATTAATGTATATTGTATTTTTATTGTAAAGACATATATACTTATTAGAGATGATATTGCAGCATAAAAAGTTGTATCTGATGATGTCGACATGACCGACGAAAACGTTAATACAGTATTAAATTATGTAATATAAGGACTTGTACCTTACACATATAGAAAGTAAAGTCATTTCAAGACTGAAAATAAATATTTCGTATTATACAGGATATTTAAAAAATACGGGGCATAATTTCAGGTATGTATTTCCCACATGTAGACAATCAAAATAGTTCATTACAACATGTGTCCGGAAATGCTTTATTTCCGAGTTATGGCCTTCAAAACGTTGAAATTCACCGGAACGTTTTTCTTTCCGCAGGTCGTTGCCGTCAAAGGAGACATTAAGAGGGCACTCTGACAGTTCATTCCGAGGCGAAGGTTACATTCAGTGTTGTGTAGGCGTTAGACTGTGCGACATGTATTCAAATCAAGAGCTGGCAGAGATACACTTCATGTACGGTAAGGCGGACGGCAATGCTGCGCTGGCTCGTCGTTTGTACCAGGAGAGGTACCCACAGCGACAATGTCCAGATCGGAAGACATTTGTACGTCTCCATTACCGTCTGTGCGAGTATGGAAAATTTAACTCTCCTGGTTTGGGAAGGGGACGACCAATATCTACAACTCCAGAAGTACAGAAGGAGATTCTGGAGGCTGTGAACATGACTCCTTCTATCAGCACACGAAGGGTAGCGTTGCAAGTCAATGTTCCTCATACGACTGTCTGGAGACTGTTGAAAGAGTATCAATTGTATCCTTATCATTTGCAACGTGTACAGACCCTGTCACCAGCAGATTACCCTGCACGAGTTAGGTTCTGTCAGTGGTTCTTGCAGCAGTGTGGTGTAAATCCGAATTTTCCTGCCTTAGTATTATTTACTGATGAAGCACAGTTCACACGAGATGGCATAACAAATTTCCACAATCAGCATGTATGGGCGTATGAAAACCCACGTGCAACTGTTCCATCTCATCACCAGGTGCGGTTCTCCCTCAACATGTGGGCCCATATCATTGGTGATCGATTAGTTGGACCCCATGTACTTGTAAACAGACTTACGGGGCAGGCGTACACAAACGTCCTGGAAAACACCATACCTCATGTTTTAGAAGACACTCCACTGATCAATCGTCAACACATTCCCTTCTTGCATGATGGCGCTCCTGCACACTTCAGTCGTACGGCTCGCCGGTACTTGGATCGAAGGTTTCCTGATCGATGGATAGATAGAGGTGGCCCAGTTGCTTGGCCTCCACGCTCACCTGATCTGAACCCTCTCGATTTCTACTTGTGGGGCCATTTAAAATCATTGGTTTATTCGTCTCCGGTGCCTGATTTGGAATCACTTCGGAATCGAATTGTTCTGAGGACATACGTAATACTCCTGGAGTTTGGGATCGTGTTCGCAGGTCAATGATACATCGATGTGAGGTCTGTATTCAAGCAGGAGGTGGACATTTTGAACATCTTCTGTAATGACAACGACCTTCGGAAAGAAAAACGTTCCGGTGAATTTCAATGTTGTGAAGGCCATAACTAGGGAATGAAGCATTTCCGGACACATGTTGTAATGAACTATTTTGATTGTCTACATGTGGGAAATACATACCTGAAATTATGCCCCGTATTTTTGAAACACACCCTGTATATCATAGACTTTTCTGAAAATTATTCATAATGAATTGCTCAACCAGGTAACTTGTCCCAACCATGATTTGAACCCAGGCCCGCTCGTTTCACGATCAGATATGCTAACTGTTACTCCACAACGGTGGAAAAGTTTAATTTTTTAGGTACAGTGACAGAAATATGGAAGTATATTTTCATAATTCATAAAAAGTCCTAAACTGATAACAGTGCGACACTGCAAGTTTTATAATTCGTCTCTCCGAGCTCTCTTTACGCTTTTTATGCGACACAATGCTCCGTAAATGACATTTGACCTATTGTATCATCAGTGTTGAATTGCGTATGCATGAAGTTACACGGGGTCCTCCACTATTAGCGGCATTGTTCAGCTCAGCGCGCAACGAGCTGCCATGAAACGCAATCTGGAACTTTTCAGTGTTTACGTGGATCCTGTCTCCTGACGTTTTTTTAAGTCTTCAAAATTCATACATACCGTGAAACGATGGTACAAAATATGTTCACAGTGACGTAAATTATTATGCTTATTTGATCCATATGGAATGCGTAATTTGCATAAATTGATAGTGCAATAGTGTACGAATTATATGGGCGTGTGTTCGGTTCTAGGTGGAGTCAGGAATTTTATTTCTGGCACTGATTTTAGAATCGGTATTAAGTACAATCACAAGTGTGAGGTTGTATTGTGGTAAAAGAGCCTGCAGTGATACTTCGTATGTTTATATTTTCCATAACTATGCCTAGTTCAGTTATTTTACTGAATGTGAATTGTCTAAATTAAATTAACAAATAAAAATAAGAGAAACAGAAGCGAGTGTATTTCCCCCGGTCGCATAGTGGTGTGATGATACATAATTTATTTAAAAATATGTATACTGGAAAGAAAAGTGAAAAGAGGTCTACACACACGCTAGTGTAGAGTGATTGTTATATGGCTTGCTATTACAGTACTATGCTTATCTGATGTACAACCAAGAAACTTAAAGCTATGGTGAAAATAATGGAAAACGGAATTTTTTTAACTCTAAAAAGTAAAATCATGTTTCAGTTTTCTAAATCTGTGCTTATTTTGACCCTATGACAATTTAAATCCCCTCTGGACGGACGAATTTAAAGAGACCAGCGCGTGCGTAGAACTGCAGTCCTTTAAACTGAGTCTCAGCTGTCATCCTGACAGACTTTGTTCTTCATTCTAACTAATTTTACTTTTTATTCAGTTCATATTTGGCGCTGTTATGTACGAGAAAAATGTGTGTGGTAGACCTGTATAGGAAGGAAAGATATCGATCTTATACATCATATACATGCTGTACTTTGATGCACGTTTTCTCAATTTTCAAATTTTTAACATTTTGTAATCTTCAAAATGCTCTAATGAATGTAGTTTTTCTCTCCAATCTCAGTGAAATTTTGCACAGGAGTCCACAAATTCAAATTAATTCAAATTCAAAATTCAAAAGCATGTGAAGTAAACTGCCAAATGTGTTTTCTTCTGCTATTCATAGTATTCATATCACCACGTGATAAGTTCTTAAAAATTGAAAAATTAACAACTAAAATGGTAAATATTTTTTTCTCACAAGTAATCGCAAAATATGAAAAGCGTTTCTCATATTTTACATACATCTATCAAAAATAAATTAAATATGAAAGAAAAATTATGTGCTTTGAAAATTAGGGCAATTATAATTTAGTATTTAAAAAAATTAATTATAAGTAAACTAACGAGAATATCAGCGTGACAATTTGTGTATTGCATGTCCACATTATAAGAAATATGTGGTAAAAGTTTCAGATTAATTGACGCAAAGTGTAAAAGTTAGAAATTTCACAGATCCATATCCTTAATTAAGGCATCGCTTTGAAGAAAATAGTTTTGAGAGAATTGGTACATCATCTGCACCTATATCTAGATGAAATAAAATAAATCTATACATTTCAAAACTCACAACATTGTAGGTATATCAGGAAAACTTCACGTTTTAGATCTAGACCTTCCTTTCTTAAGACAAAACTCTGGTTAGACTAAGGCTTTAAGTGTGGGCTGTAAATATCAGGTTTATGAGTAACCACACAGATTAAAATATTCAATTTAATTACCTCAGATGCTTAATTAAATCTTGTGCAAATCGGTTAAAGAAAATCACAATAAGGACTACTGGAAAGTGAATGATTTTAACTTCTACCAGTTCAAGTAATCAGTGCGCATTGAATTGTCCTGCTTTGTAATTGAAAATACGTTTTAAATTTTAATCCGTTTATAATATGTAGTGTGGGTCTTTGTCGGAGAGAGAGAGAGAGAGAGAGGGAGAAAGGGAGAGACACTTACAAATGGACCTACATTCGATTGGCTCTCTCCGTGCCGGCGGTCAACAGATCTGGCAAATAGCCCAGATATATCACTTGTTAGAAAAGAAACTGCCCCCTTTTATGACCAAAGAGTTGTCCTACGAGTACATTTAACACTTGGATAGTTCCATCACAAATTCTAGTCCACATACAAAGGAACAAATTTTTAGGAGTTTTGGATTTTTCAGAAAATACTGACTTTTATCGCTATTTTAATCTATGAGAGCAGATCAATGCACTTTAGTATTATATACACTAATGGAAGGCAGTTACAAATCAAAATTCCATGTTCCCCTAACGGTCCATAAGGACGTTCAACCCGAAATACTTTTCTCAATAATTATTGTTTTATTTTATTTTACTTGGTTATTTAACGACGCTGTATCAACTACGGGGTTGGAAGTAAATCCCGAAAAGACTACTGGAAGTATATGATTATGTCTCGTAGCCAGAATATTGTACGAAATGGAACTATAAAATTTGGAGATTTATCTTTCGAAGTGGTGGAAAAATTCATATTATCTTGGAGCAGCAGTAACAAATATAAATGACACTCGGGAGGAAATTAAACGCAGAATAAATATGGGAAATGCCTGTTATTATTCGGTTGAGAAGCTTTTGTCATCTAGTCTTCTGTCAAAAAATCTTAACGTTAGAATTTATAAAACAGTTATATTACCGGTTGTTCTGTATGGTTGTGAAATTTGGACTCTCACTTTGAGAGAGAAACATAGGTTAACGGTGTTTGAGAATAAGGTGCTTAGGAAAATATTTGAGGCTAAGAGGGATGAAGTTACAGGAGAATGGAGAAAGTTACACAACACAGAACTGCACGCATTGTATTCTTCACCTGACATAATTAGGAACATAAAATCCAGACGTTTGAGATGGGCAGGACATGTAGCACGTATGGGCGAATCCAGAAATGCATATAGAGTGTCAGTTGGGAGGCCAGAGGGAAAAAGACCTTTAGGGAGGCCGAGACGTAGATGGGAAGATAATATTAAAATGGATTTGAGGGAGGTGGGGTATGATGGTAGAGACTGGATTAATCTTGCTTAGCATAGGGACCAATGGCGGGCTTATGTGAGGGCGGCAATGAACCTCCGGGTTACTTAAAAGTAAGTAAGTAAGTAAGTAATTAAGTAAGTAAGTATCAACTACGAGGTTATTTAGCGTTGGTGATAGCGAGATGATATTTGGAGAGATGAGGCCGAGGATTCGCCCTAGATTACCTGACATTTGCCTTATGGTTGGGGAAAACCTCGGAAAAAACGCAACTAGGTAATTAGCCTAAGCGGGAATCGAATCCACGCCCGAAAGCAACTCCGGAGGTAGTATTAATCAAAACAACAACAAAAATCTGATAATTACGGATCTTAAAATTAATTTCTTCCGAGAACTACATTACGCATTACACGTAAGATCGCTCTGCGTGGAAACTATATCACACTGCCATCCCCGAAGTGCTGCGACCACATACGCGGACTATAGATGCATGACACGGCGGTGGACTCAGCTGAATTCATATTGGTCTTTGTGTAATAACCGTATAACCGTATTTGAAGACAGTTTATTACTTCATAATGCAGAAACTGAATGTTAGTAAAATTAATAATAATTAATGATCTTTCAAATAATCAAAATTAAAAATGATCCTCTATGTGACCGCCATTTTCCCGTACAACCATATGTAGGCGTCTTCTCCATTGTCCAATAGCACTGCATATCTGTCTTTGATCAAGCCGGTCCCAATATTCAAGAAGGCGTTGTCTTAAATGTTCAATATTAAGAATTCTTGTTTTGTAGTTAACTGCTTTTTGTTTGTATGTATGTATGTATGTATGTATGTATGTATGTATGTATGTATGTATGTATGTATGTATGTATGTATGTATGTATGTATGTATGAATGTATGTATGTATGTATGTATTTATTAACACTAAAATTGGGTATATACCCGGTGGCAGTGATATATAATATACAATAATTACAATTACATGAAATAAAATAAAATAAACCTAAATAAAATCAAATAAAATAAACGTAAATCTATAAATAGTAGATGCAATAAACCTAGGACTATAATTAAAAACTATTCTATAATAACGCCTAAGATAAGCAAAAGTAAATTTAACTTATAAGTACTTCTATTTCACCCAACTATTACCAATTTAAATAATTAAATATCACCTTAATTAATTACATACCAACTTAATTACATATCATCTTAAATACTTACATATCAACTTAATTATTTTACATATCAACTTAATAATTACATATCAACTTAATTAATTATATATCAATTCAATTAATTACATGACATAACTTAAATAATTACACTGCACTTCCAATTACATTTTCAGTCTAAACTTCTCAACCTTTTCTTAAATGTATTGTTTTTAAGAGGACCACCCTGAAAGATTGCCGCAGGTAAGCTGTTCCAGTCTACTATTGTGCGGTTAACAAAAGAAAATTTTGCCACATCCGTTCTTTGTTTTCTACATTTGAACTTCCTAATATGATCAGCCCTTCCTAAGTATGATGGTGTTACTAATCTAGCATTGATATCGGTCCATGCTTTGTGTCCCATTTGTGCCTTAAACAATGCGTTGAGTCTGGTTTTTCGTCGCCTTGATTTGAGAAGTTCCCACCCTAAGTCTTTTACTATCTCCTCACCACGTCCCTGTCCCATTTTGACATATTTTGCTCCCTTGCGTTGGACCTTTTTTATTGAATCGATTTGGTTTTGTCTGTACGGATCCCAACCCACTGCTTCATATTCCATAATTGGGCGAACAAAGGTTAAATTGGGCTGTAGTTGACTCCATACAAAATAGTCCATAGGATTAAAATTTCGTTTGAAACTCCAGTGGAAAGCATCAGAGAATCTGAGAAACGCGATCGTTCACGCAATAATCTCTCAGGAGGGATATCATGTCCGTATCTTGCTAATCAATCGTTGTACACTTGAAACAGACCATTCTCGCTTAGCGTAGTTCCTTACATTTTGACGGAAAGATAAATTATCATATTGGTGCAAATTTTTTATGAAAATGTTGTCTTCATTCGTTAAGCGACCCATTATTCACAAAATGAGAACTCATAACGGAAGAAAAGAAATGATGATAGCACAACAAACGGCTTGGCCTCTGAACTCATAAGACCATAATGCTTAATTCGGCATAAATGATCGATTTTGCACTGTCTTACAAAAAAAATAAAAAATAATATTTAATAAATGGTAAGAAATTAAATATTACAGCACTTTCCCGGTCTACAAGGACTGTGAAATTTGCCTGTGAAATAAACTTTCAAGTGAAATCATTCTTTTTTTTTTGGCCCACTGTGTATATGGGACACACTCACGGACAGGAGAACGCGAATTCGATTATGCGCACTGTTCAAAACATACAGAGGTGAGCCTGCCTGGAGAGAAATAAAAAATAGGTTGCAGCCGCCAAATTACTCTTCAAGGAACGACCACTCATATAAATTGAGGGAAAAAAGACAGAGGACGGACACTGGAAAGTTTTCTTTTCTCAATCGTACTATCAGGGACTGGAATGCTTTACCTGCAGACTTACTAAAGGCTTTACCAACAACCAAAAATGTATTTAAAAATAGGCTTAAGGACCTTACTAATAGACGGTAATCATACACAGCATTTAAAGGGTGTAAATGATATGTTGTTATTGAAGTGTTGTATCAGTGAAGAAGTATGTCGTGTCAGTGAAGTGTGCTGTGTAAGTGAAACGTGTTCCTGTCAGTGAAGCTTTATAGTTTATAGTGGCAGTGCAAAGTATTTCAACAGTGAAATGTTTTTGAAGTTTTAGTGAAATCAGGATAGAATCAGTGAAATGTGTCGTAGTTCCAATGCAGTGAGTTAGTTGACAGCGAAATGAGTGTAATTTGAAAGGTACTTGTGCAGATATGAACATATCATACTCGTGGGTTTTAGTTCGATCTTAGTTTTAAGATACAAATTAGATTTATTTCAAATGTTATTTTAAGTGATCGTTTCATTTAATTTAGTATATTCCCTGTTGTTATTATTATTATTATTATTATTATTATTATTGTTAGTATTAATTATTAGTCATCATCATCATCATCCTTCATGCATTAGGAAAGTGATTCCTGTAGCAGCTACTGAAATTGGTCCATCCATCTTTTGGCTGGTCTTCCAATATTTCTTCTTCCCCGAGGTTTATATTTCCAAAACTTATATGATATCCTGTCCTCCTGCATTCTTGAAATGTGAGACATCCATGTATTTCTATATTAATTATTAGTATTATTATTAATTGTATTTTTAATTAATATGTTTATTATTGTCATTATTGAGTGTAATTAGTTACCACTGCCACCGGGTATATACCCACTGCAGTGTGAATAAATACATACATACATATAAGTTTCTTACAAAGATAAAAATAATTTTCTCCAAATTTTAACACTTTTAACGTGTCGTTTAACAATTTCTAAGTTTTTTAAACAAACAATTTTTAAGTTTTTTAAACAAAGTGTTAACGTGAACCAGAAACAATCAATTTTTTTCCAATTGAACTTCGCGATATCTAATTTTGTTAGGAGTTCTGCAGGTCCCAGGATAAAACACGCCATGCTTCTTCACATTCTGTTGTCTTAAATTTCGTAGAACAAATCTAGAACAAGCACAAATTTAACCATCGGTTATTGCTGGCTTCCCGTTACGGTTCCCGCAATTTCATTACACGAGGTCGTACTCTATTTTTACAGTAATGGGATAGATGAACATTTTCACACCGTCGTTCAACACCCCTGGGTTATCTGTACGGATTCCTGCGAACAGAAATGGGTAAAAGTTTTTTCCTACACGAATGAAATCAAAAGCAACGTGTGAAAAGCGGTGCAAAAAGTCAATTCTGTCACACAATGACCCAACCGCGTTTCATGTTTAACACAGTTTGAGTTGCTATTCATTTGTCTCAAACGCAGTGCATGGCTCTTTAACAGGACCCTCTGACTGTAACACAGAAAGGTGGAGAGGGGAAATGTGAACAGGAAGCCTCGATATAATTCCAGCGCTCTTGTATGCGAGGATTTCAATACGAGATAGAAATGGATAGGGGAGTGGGTTGAGATAAGCAGGTCCAAGTGTGCTCAAGTTGAAAGGGAACAAAAGAATTCCACGCAAACAAAAGAAAGTACAATAGAAATTGTGAGATGGAAATTTAGCTATGTATTTCGAAATTCGTCTGGATATTGGAGTGATGGAATAGCAAAGTGAATACGCCATATGTGGTGAAGGAGGAGAGGATATATGAGTTTCTAAGATTTTTTTTCTCTACGCTATATTCTTTCAAGCAAGAGATAAAAGTTTTGTTGCTTTTCCGTCATAGTAAAGATTAGATAAATCTGCGAAAATAAAATATGAAAGATTCATAAATGTAATACTACTACTAGCGTCTGTATCTATGTCCTTTTCAAGTGTAAGATGTAATACAGGGTGATTCACGAGGATTTACCGTCCCTTACGGAGCTTATTTCCGAAGACATTCTGAGCAAAAATTCCATATAAACACTTGTCCTAATCTCAATATTTGCATAATTACATTAATTTGACGTTTGTTGTTTAATACCGTTATTCTTCCGTTTTAAAGGTATATGTACGTGAATGACCACAAATATTATCAGAAAATGCAGGCTCTAAATTTCTAAAATTGTATAAGAAAATGGTTACATCAGCTTATTGTCTATGCAGATGACGTGAATATGTTAGGAGAAAATACACAAACGATTAGGGAAAACACGGAAATTTTACTTTAAGCAAGTAAAGCGATCGGTTTGGAAGTAAATCCCGAAAAGACAAAGTATATGATTACGTCTCGTGACGGGAATATTGTACGAAATGGAAATATAAATATTGGAGATTTATCCTTCGAAGAGGTGGAAAAATTCAAATATCTTGGAGCAACAGTAACAAATATAAATGACACTCGGGAGGAAATTAAACGCAGAATAAATATGGGAAATGCGTGTTATTATTCGGTTGAGAAGCTCTTATCATCCAGTCTGCTGTCCAAAAATCTGAAAGTTAGAATTTATAAAACAGTTATATTACCGGTTCTTCTATATGGCTGTGAAACTTGGACTCTCACTCTGAGAGAGGAACATAGGTTAAAGGTGTTTGAGAATAAGGTTCTTAGGAAAATATTTGGGGCTAAGCGGGATGAAGTTACAGGAGAATGGAGAAAGTTACACAATACAGAACTGCACGCATTGTATTCTTCACCTGACATTATTAGGAACTTAAAATCCAGACGTTTGAGATAGGCAGGGCATGTAGCACGTATGGACGAATCCAGAAATGCATATAGAGTGTTAGTTGCGAGACCGGAGGGAAAAAGACCTTTGGGGAGGCCGAGACGTAGATGGGAGGATAATATTAAAATGGATTTGAGGGAGGTGGGGTGTGATGATAGAGACTGGATTAATCTTGCACAGGATAGGGACCGATGGCGGGCTTATGTGAGGGCGGCAATGAACCTTCGGGTTCCTTAAAAGCCATTTGTAAGTAAGTAAGTATAAGAAAATGAACTCACAATTGGACAAAAATTACAAGGTACCACAACAAGACTTATTAACAACTTAAATATCTGATAAAAGTATAAGGAAGGTTACTAATACTATCTTTCAAACCAGTTTTATCAGAATATGAAAAAAAATCTGCAGTTACATCATTTGGTAGCTAGGCTATAACATTGTTGTGGTCTCTCTGATATCTTTAATATTTTTCCTGCATGTAATAAACACTTATTTCTGAAAAGTAAACTACTCTGAGACATGTAGAGTTGTTTCTTTTAATGCAATTAATTTTTTATTTGCGCTATATAAAATATATTAAAATTTCCATAAAGTTTTGTGACCTAATTTTTCTGTTTTTAAATAAATGAGCATTATTGCAGTCTACCTTTTGCATAAGTGCATGTTAAATCAGTGTACAAAATTTCAGAATTATATCTCTAATTGTTGTGGAGTTATGAAATAATATGTGTGAAAATTTTCAAATTTTGTAAAATTTAATTTAGAGTACAAAGTAATATTATTAGTAATCTTTTTTATACTTTATCAGATATTTACGTTCTAATAAGTCTTTTCGTGGTACCACATAATTTTTGTCCAATTGTGAGTTCATTTCCTTATAAAATTTTAGAAACATACAGCTTGCATTTTCTGATAATATTTGTGGTCGTTCATGTACATATACCCTTAAGGGTAAAAGAATATTACAGATAAAGAATGAACTATTCAGGAGTAACATTTCTTTAATTAGTTAGTATTCTGGAGCTAGAAATGTGGAGTGAATTCCATAGTTGGTTCCTACAGAATTTTTTTTCGATTTTTAACTACAAAATTAGTTCTGAGGATAACCCATGAAAGGTCGAAACATGTAAACAAGGTACGTTAGAATTTAACACAAAGTCTTATCATACATATTACGAAGTGATACAGTGTTAAAAGTTGTGTAATCAAGATGTATATACAAAGTTACATTTTCTTACGCATTTATCACAATTGTTACAAATCACGCCACTCTTGTAAACTGTTTGGATGCTATTCATAGACATTTCGCTAGCCCGCGCTACGAGCGTGCTAAACTAGCCCCGCCTATCCACTGATTACTTGTACAGGATTCACATCGCTAACACTGGTTTATGAATACGAAAAACGTTAATTCGCTGATCATCCACCGGAAGCCCGCGCTAAGAATGTCTATGAATATGGCCCTTTAAGACTGTACATTAGGATGCATAATTAAACTGTAAAGAATCAAGTTTCTAAAGTCGTATGACTTGTAACAATTTTTGTGCGAGATCTTGCGTATTTGCTTGTTTTCGCACAGAACTAATACGCGGTAAGTGTGAAATACCACATTCAGTATTCCCAACCTAACACACATAACAATTTCCCTCTTCTTACCGCTTAAGCGCGACATTCATTTTACTGCTTTAGGCTTTTAACATATTATTTTTAGAGACGTTTAACATAGTAATAATTAAAAATTGGAAACTTACCACTGCAATTTCACCTAAATTGCAATGTTAATTATTGTTTTTAAATATTTGCAAAAATTAAGTAAAGTCTACTACTCCACGAAACTTATTGCATTCCTGATAGAAGTAACATTAAGGAAGCCGTGAAAAAATCAACAAGATTCCAGATGCGGATGTTATTACTGCAATATATTATATAAATAATATTGTTAAAATATTAAAATGAAAAATAAATCATTACATAACCTTACCGTTTGTTTTAAGTTCGCATTTATAGACTGGGGGGAAAAAGAGACAGACGTATGTGACGGCCTGCTGGAATATAGTAAATACAGAAAACATTTTATAGCAACAATGTTGAAGAAAGATATTTTGGTTCTCCGAAGTTGCCGTCATTAAACAGAAACCAACATGGAGATTTCATTGCAACTAATTATAAATTAGTCTTTCAGGTATGTAATAAACGATCTTCGCACAAAATAATGTACGATACATGAGCGGTACGTTTGTTTTCATGTTCTCGGAAATTAAAAAAGCTCAACTACGTTTCGCTTTTCAATCTTTTTCTCGACCATGAAAACGTCAACATACCGCTCTTGTAACGTATATTACTATTGTGGTAAATACTACGTAAGAATGATGTCATCTTTAGTTAAAAATTGAAAAATGAAATCTGTACAAAGCAATTCACAACATATTTTTAGCTTCAGCACACTAACCAATTAAAGAAATTACACTTCTGAATAGTTCATTCTCTATTTTTAACATAGCGAATTAACTATAAAACTAAAGAAAAAAAGTATTTTACTAACAACTTCAAATTAGTGTAACTCTGAAAATACTGAGATTAGGACAAATATTTATATGATATTTTTGCTCAGAATATCTTCTGAAATAAGCTCCGTAAGTGACGGTAAATAATAATGAATCACCCTGAACATATAGCAGATCTCTTCAAAGCATTCCATAACACAGTACGATTATGTACAATATTTCGTTCAGTAGATATACTGGGCAAAGTAAAACTTAAGTATGAGAGTTGGGGTATATATCATGGCAACAATTTTTTTCGAAGTCAAACGATGGTATCACGAGATGTCATGATGTCGTGTATCATAATATAATATTATGACATCCACATCACTAGACGATATTTGTCGTGCGAAAACATGATGAAAAATCACCGACCAAAATGATAAAAACACACACCAAGGTGCTTCTTGTTAATGACATTATTAGACTAGACGGCAATTCGGAAGGCGGACGGCTACTAGATGCGCCGTAGCCTGTATGGCATGTGACGTCACAAGCTTGAACAGGAGAACCAATCAGAATCAGTCAGTAACAAGTGCTTCTCGAGTTACTGTGTTCACGTGTTAGTGTTTTAAAACATCGAATAAGTAAAACTAACATATACTCTGTATGTGTAAGATAAATAAATGGAAGGAGATACTATAAAAAGGCAAGTACTGCACAGGCAGGCGCGGGAAATAGTGTTTAAGGTGTATAATTATTTTAAAAACGTTAACGAGCAGAACTCTGCCGGGCATCATGGTGCTGGCCGCAACGTTGCCAAAGCGCAGGAGATGACTGCAGAAGCATGTGGCGTGGGTTACGAACCGTGCAAAGAATTATTAGTGAAGGAAACAAATCTTTTAATGTGAGCGGAACTGCCACGTTTCGTTCTCCTGGAAAATATCCTCGTCGTGAAAAAACAGTCTCTGAATTAGATGATTTTAATAAAAGTGTGCTGCGACGTACAGTATTAGATATGTACCTTCTAGAATCCGACTCTGAAGAATCTGACGGGACTGATGAGAGAATCAGCGACTTCGATTGAAACCAGGTCCCTATCTTGAGCAAGATTAATCCAGTCCCTACCATCATATCCCACCTCCCTCAAATCCATTTTAATATTATCTTCACATCTACGTCTCGGCCTTCCCAAAGGTCTTTTCCCCTCTGGCCTCCCAACTAACACTCTATATGCATTTCTGGATTCGCCCATACGTGCTACATGCCCTGCCCATCTCAAACGTCTGGATTTAATGTTCCTAATTATGTCAGGTGAAGGATACAATGCGTGCAGCTCTCCGTTGTGTAACTTTCTCCATTCTCCTGTAACTTCATCCCTCCTAGCCCCAAATATTTTCCTAAGAACCTTATTCTCAAACACCCTTAACCTATGTTCCTCTCTTAAAGTGAGAGTCCAAGTTTCACAACCATAAAGAACAACCGATAATATAACTGTTTTATAAATTCTAACTTTCAGATTTTTCGACAGCAGACTGGATGATAAAAGTTTCTCAACCGAATAATAACAGGCATATCCCATATTTATTCTGCTTTTAATTTCCTCCCGAGTATCATTTATATTTGTTACTGTTGCTCCCAGATATTTGAACTTCTCCACCTCTTCAAAAGATAAATCATAAATTGTTTTATTTCCATTTCGTACAATATTCTGGTCACGAGACATAATCATAGACTTTGTCTTTTCGGGATTTACTTCCAAACCTATCTCTTTACTTGCTTCCAGTAAAATTCCCGTGTTTTCCCTAATCGTTTGTGGATTTTCTCCTAACATATTCACGTCATCCGCATAGACAAGCAGCTGATGTAACCCGTTCAATTTCAAACCCTCTCTGTTATCCTGGGCTTTCCTAATGGCATACTCTAGAGCAAAGTTAAAAAGTAAAAGTAATAATAATAATAATAATAATAATAATAATAATAATAATAATCATTATTATTATTATTATTATTATTATTATTATTATTATACCGCACAAAAAATCTTAAAACTTGGTACAAGCATTATTAATAGAACGTAAGATTTGATAATGTTCTGATAAAAGGTTTGTCATGCTTGCAGTAATCACCGGCTAAGGTCGTTATTGTCTTTTTAAAATTGAAATTCTCTCCTCAGCTACTTGTATTGCGCACGCGCGTGAAGTACGATGTGGCAATGCTGTACATTGTCTTTCTCTCACTATCTGTCTCTCTCGACGCAAACGCTAGCAGCCGACCGCCTTCCGAACTGGCGTCTAGTCTAGTTCAGTAATATCTCAGTTTATTTTGGAGAAATAATAATATTCCACTTCGAAAGAGGAAATCGATTTCATGTCGGAGTAAACTGTGGCCACAAAATCTATCCCACGAGCCACATACGAAGCTTGACAAAATAATTCATCTCTAGCGGAGTTGCTCGCGACCTGTGAGATAAAATTTACGTCGCTGATTATTCGGCATTAACACTTCTGGTCAAATCAACCAGCAGATTGTTGACTAACACAATGCGGAGTATCGAGTCATTGACAGCTACACTCGCAAGTTTTGTCTACTAAATTGTGTTAGATGGCTATATATAGCGGCTGCAACTGTTATGGTGTTAATTATAGTACATGCAACGCTACCGTAATATGGACTCGCAAGTGGAATTTAATAGCGAGCGTTGAAATCAACGCAGAGGGTAGACTTCACATGAGAACCATTCACGAATAACGATCATACTACGTCATTGATATCGCTCTCAATGCGTGATCATTCTAACTTGCATAAACATATTACAAAGCCCTCATAAGCCGATCAACTAAGAGCCTGTCTTTCATCATTATCAACTCTGAGATACATAGTATGATGTACCATTATCTTAACTTACATCAATACAGATATCAGAGTGCTGGGTTGAAGTTAAATCGCTCGCTTGAACTCGGTCGAGTGTCGCACCCTCGAGTGAGATCCGATCGGTCGTGATACGCTCGTAATAAATAGAAGCACAGTACAAGGTCATCTCACCGACATGTCTTATCTTGTATGGAAGGCGACAGATAAGATTCACATATGTTTTGCTCACACGGTAAAAATAAGGCTTTATTTTCTGCGTATATGACAAACGTTTAATGGAACAGTCAATGGAACGTACCAAAACAGGAACATGAAGTTATAAATAAAATAGTGTGAAAAACTTCGATATACAGTTCTTCTTGCTAATTAATAATTATTCAATATTTGATTTACCACATATACTGTATAATATGTGCCTCTATACTGCGACAATGTAGAAACGTTTTACAAAATATTATTGATATAGCAGAAGATTAATAACAATATTAGTACAGAGTTAACGTCACAGAAAATATAATAAAACGAATAATCATGCTGCACGACTGTTACAGACGCAAAGATTGAAACACTAATTATTAGAGATTATTGTTATTATTATTATTATTATTATTATTATTATTATTATTATTAGAAAATTTGATACAGTTCTTGCACTATCGTGATTGTATTCTCCGTTTATAATAATTACATTTACATCCAATAACATCTATCAAATGTGGCAAAAACATAATCACTCCTGTGTGGGGAAAAAAATACATTACCTACAACATTTATGTTACATTTTAAAGCAAGTTTTGTAGTTGCACTATGGAAGATTAGTTAACACTGCAAAGGTTTGAAATGATAAATATCTATGATGTTACTACACAGTTCATCACTGTGACAAGAACGAATGTCTAACGCTCGGCTTATACCGTTCGAGGATTTATCACTCGCGACAATTTTACCCATCATGCATGTGCGCTACCTATCGGAATATGCTATGAACTACTTGGCGCTCGAGCGAAAACGTCCGATGCAGACCTCTGACAGATATGCTCGAGGATTTGAAAGACATTTATTTATTATACTTGGTTTCAGTTTCTGTCACCGCAGTGTACATACATTGTATTACAAAGATGCGCACATACATACATAAGTACATACAGAAAACAATACACGCACAAATATACGCACGAATTGCACAAACAAAAGAGAAACAAATAAGAGAAAAAACTACCAAGAAACAAACAAGGAACATGAATATAAATAAAAATGTAAATATAAAAATAAACAAACAGAAGTCAGAAATAAAAAAAAAGAAAAACTGTAAAATGAACCTAAAGAAAACTTCGAAAAAAACGTAAAAATACAAAAACGTAAAAAGCAAGAAACGTGAACAAAGAGTGTAATGAAACAAAAACCGTAAACAAACGAAAAGCATAAACAATCAATGAGACAAACAAAATCATATATTTTATAAAAAGATAAATAAGAGAAGAGATAAGCAAAAACAAAACGTAAAAATAAACAAAAACTAGTAGAAAAAAGAGATAAAGACATTAACAAAAAACTTGAAGAGAAAAAAAGCAAAAGCATAAAGGAAGACAGAACATAAATAACAATAAACATAAGTAAAGAAAAAATATAAACGAAGTATGAGCAAAGAAAACATAAACAAATATAAATCAACAAAAAACGCAAACACAAGAAAGTATAGAATAAAATAATGTAAGAATGGCGTAAAAAAAATAAACAAAAATATGGACATAAGTAGAAGAAATAAGCCAATAAACAACAAAAACAAACAAAAAACAACATATATCAGGATAAAATCGACTAAAGCACAAACGTAAACAGCAACAAAACCAACAAAAAACAAGAAAAACATAGAAAGAAAACCAAATGTAAAGCAAGAATAATATTCAGAAACAAAGGCCGAAAACAATCACAAAAAAAAGAACGAAAATCGAAAAAGAAGTCAAGGACAAAATCCAATTGAAAAATTTCGGAAACAAGAATCGAAAATAAAAACCGGAACGAAAAGTTGGAAAACAACAGCAAAAACAAGCTCCAAATATAAAATCCGAAAACAAATATTTAAAAACGAAAATTGAAACCTACAAAGTCAAAACAGAAAGGAGAAACTAAATGTATAAACAAAAATTTAAAAACAATTCAGAAAACTTAGACCAATATCTAAAACTGAAACACAAAACTAATGAAAAACGAAAAACAAAATGCAAAGAACTAAAAGCGAAAAATAAAGAAAACAATCAAAAAGGGAAACACAAAACACAGGTACATATAATACAAGATATTAAGTGCAGGCACATATAATTAGATATAAAAGTGTGTAATTAGGGAGGATTATGTTTCCACATATATAGGTACATGTTTTGAACATTTCCGAATTGTTGACTACTTGAACAATCTTGTTCCCAGACATTCATAATCTTTCCCTAGGAAGCCTGTTACAGATCCATTGATCATTATGTACATCTTGCAAGGTTCGCTCTAACCTCCTGAGTCCTGAGACGTAAAAAACATCGTTGTTTAACTTTTAAAGTTCATTATAAATTTTACACTTCAAAACAAACTCACTGATGTGACATAAACATAAAGAGAAGAAAAATAGAGGAAAGAAACAAAAGGAAGAGCAAGAAAAATATTCAGAAGCAAAAATGAAATAAAAAATCATGAACGAAAGTAAAAAAGAGGACAAAATGCATTGTAAAATTTCGGGTGGGGCGGGGGGGGAATAAGAACTGAAACATAAAGTCGAAAAACAAAAGCAAACACAGAATCCAAATACAAAATCCGATGATGAAAATAAAAAATAAAAAAAATTCAAACCAACAAAATTATAAATGCAAGAATATAGTATAATATCATAATCAAGTACTCCCTCCATTCCAAAATATGGTACGGCAACAAACAAAATAAGTTTGATTATTGCGCATGCGCGCACGAAATGTTTCGCGGTGATGTATTTTGTTCAGTAGTGAAGGACTATCAGACAGTGCAGTTGTGAATGTTTCTAATCTTCTGATAGTGCATCAAACTAAAATATTTAAACAGTTCATTATCAACAGAAATCAAATGGACACCTGCTGTGGTGTTCCTGTTGCAGAAAATGTAACAACAACCAGTCAATGTTGAATAGAACATCTAAGGCTCAACAGTAGTATAAAAACGGGTTGTAATTTATTGCAGTTTTTATGTTAATTTGCCTCTCTCAAAACAATGTTTGTTTTTTTCTTTTATTAATTTAACATCACACAGAATGAAATGTACTTTATTTATTAGTTTTTCTTATGTTAATTAATCAAACAAATAAGTATCTAGAAGATGTGTCAAAGATACATTATACTACTGAGGATTTTTAACAAATGTGAACCATATTTTGGAACGGAATAAATGACATCTTTCTATGCCATATTTTGGAACGGAATAAATGACATCTTTCTATACCACATTTTGAAACGGAATAAATGACATATTTCTATACCATATTTTGGAACGGATCTTTCTATACCATATTTTGGAACGGAATAAATGACATCTTTCTATATCATATTTTGGAACGGATCTTTCTATACCATATTTTGGAAAGGAATAAATGATATTTCTCTATACCATATTTTGGAACGGAATAAATTATATCTTTCTATGCCATATTTTGGAACGGAATAAATTACATCTTTCTATACCATATTTTGGAACGGAATAAATGATATCTTTCTATACCATATTTTGGAACGGAATAAATGATATTTCTCTACACCATATTTTGGAACGGAATAAATGATATCTTTCTATGCCATATTTTGGAACGGAATAAATGACATCTTTCTATACCATATTTTGGAACAGAAGGAGTATGAAGTTTAACTATACTATACGCTCAGAACTCAGGAGGTGTACCTATGTATAGTAATAGGTTATTCCATTCGGTTTCAATTTTCAAATAGTTCGTAAATAATCTGTAGTTAACAGAGTTAATTTTTAATTTAATTTTTATCAGTATTCATGATCTTATTAAATAGTCTATCCTTTGCGATTATTTATTAGAGATCTCATCTCTACGAACCGCAATTTTTTGTTTGTTCGATTGTTTCAAAACCCAGCTTTTACTTCCATCTAAACATGTCCTTACGGCCATTTTTTCTAAAATTGCACTGTGTGTCTGTACTGGGTTAATTCTTTTTAAATGTTCAATTCATAATTCCACAGATAGGATTAAATACTGATATCATTTTACTTGCTCCCATTCTTCACTCTCAAATGAGATTAGCAGACCTTTTAAAATTATGTAATTAAGTTTGTTCGTACGTAATTGGGTTTGTCGCAAGGGAATGTAAATTATAAATGGCTCAAGGATTGGGGGAAGTGGATGTTCTTACATAACATGTCTGAGTACAATGGAACTAAAAATAGAACAACATCAAAGAACTGTGCGGACGAAAGTATATGCATCAGCTTCTAGAATCAAAAGTAGCCCAACCTTGACCTGGCTGAAAGGGGCTTCATACTGGACAAGCATGGTCCAGCAAATCTTGAAGGGTTCTGGCAAGAAAATTCTTCCCCACTAATAGAATGAGGGGTAGATTCAGACCACTTGACGGTCATTCTCATTTTTAACGAAGTGCTTGGTAACTCGAGAACTTATATTTTTATTCTCATTTGATTAAATACAAAGAGCTTCGTCCCTATCAGGCAGCTAAGTCTGTGTCACACATTATGTGGCTTTTGTAGCCACGTTACACACTTTATAAAACATACTAGCCGTACCCGTGCGCTCCGCTGCACCCGTTAGAAATAAATATAAAGTAATTACATAATCAAAATAGGACGTTTGATCCAGGGAACATTCGTGTTTGATAGAAGGATAAATCGTTTATTATGTTACTTAATTTAAATTGTATTTAAAACATTAAAATGCGATCATTTTGATCCAGAGACCACTCATTCGGTCATAAAAATTATTTTAGGAAATACAGGAAACGAATGTACAGAATAGCCTATCAAGTTTTCTGTGCATAAGAAGCTATTTTAATCTTATCTGTCCTCGATTCACTCAGAAGTTACTGTAATAACATTATAGCATTATGTCCATCTATTTTTTTTATTTTATTGGGTTATTTTACGACGCTGTATCAACATCTAGGTTATTTAGCGTCTGAATGAAATGTAGGTGATAATGCCGGTGAAATGAGTCCGGGGTCCAACACCGAAAGTTACCCAGCATTTGCTCGTATTGGGTTGAGGGAAAACCCCGGAAAAAACCTCAACCAGGTAACATGTCCATCTAGAGAAACTACACTTTCCAATGGTGAATTAATAATTAATTATACAAATCGGTTAATTTAGCTTCCGATATTACTTCATACAAACACAGAAACATTCTCTGTAGGTCATGTTTCATAGCTTTCGATTGTTGTTGTCCAAGGCCCCTTATAGACGAAGTAGTTTTTTTTCTATTTCATTACACCGCCTTAGATGGCGTTGTTATTGTAATTTTGAAACTCATTTATCTCATTAAATATCGGTCCTATCAAAATTTTGCATAGCATAAAACTCATCGGAAATTATTTTCAAAGAAACTTTTGTTATGTAATATTTTTCATGGAAATTAATAATAAGGGAGACATTTCGATTTATTTAATTCAAGCCCCCTTATAAATAAAATATTTTGAATGCCATATAGCCTAAATTCTAAGTTACAACCAACTTAATTTATATTCCAATTTTCATATAAATCGGTTCAGCCATTATTGCGTGAAAAGGTAACAAACATCCAGACAGACAGACATACAAACAAAAATTTCAAAGAAGGGATTTTCGGTTTCAGAGCGGTTAATTATATATGTTAGGACCAATTATTTTTGAAAAATCGAAAATCACCAGAAAAATTTCGGCTACAGATTTATTATTAGTATAGATTAGTAGAGTTGTGGGATCCGTGCACGTACACGAGGTAACAATGAATGAAAACGTTCATGGGTCATTTGCAAAATTTGTATAACAAATGGACGATTGAGAACGTCAATATTAAAGTACTATTTAGTGCATATTCTGCATGTATTAATACAGTACAATGTCTCTGCCATCGTAATCAGCCATTGTACACACACCTTGCTTTACAGCATTCTCTACAAGTATCAATGAATCTTTGATGGCATGACTAAATGTCAGGTGTGTTACAGGACAGGACAATGGATCTTTTATAGAAATAGATTTTCTTTATTTTTTTATATCAGATATTCTTTAAACAGAGCATAGGTCTTAGAATAGTAACAGAACTAACTTGAGATCAAAAATGAACAAATATTTTAAATATCCTAATATCAGATGTGTTACCTAATATGAAGATAATAACTTCTTCAGTAACTAACAGAAAACCATTCTTTCAGTGACAATCTTAGTAGATTGCCCTTAAGACGAAGACATTTCAGCCTTAAGTTTCTTTAATGATAGATAATTAGAAAAAAATTAAGACACTGTTTTGAATTATGTAACAGACATGGTATGGAGTAACAGATCTGACAGGTAACAGACATGACAAAGCAAACATAAGCATAAAAAGTGTTTGATTAAAAATCTTCAAAATAGCAACTTAACTACTGCACAGGTGTATTATTATGTCCTTTTGATCTAGACTTTATATATTGTTATTTGTGAGAAAACAACACAAACATATCTGACAGAGTAAAAATGCACGCTTAGACTAAAACATATTTCACAAAAACTCGCCAAATCAAAATGGGTGAACATAGTAGTACAATCAAGATGGCTTTTTGTGCATCATCCTGGCTTGTGCTGACGTCTGTGGGATTTATTTTTCAACTGTGTATCCATAGGAACAGAATGGTGTAACAGACCTGACTGATTTATTGGACTAGAGTAATTATGCAATCATATTTAAGGAAATATAAACTCAGACATAAATGAAAAAGTTTTGATAATATCAAATGTTTCTTTAATTTTTTCCTCAATTACATTTTTAGACAAGCCTTTATCTGGACATAATCACGCTCAATTTTAAAAACTTGACTAGTATGGACACGGCATTTTAGCTGTTACTATGAGAACTTTATTTTATTCTCGTGAAATATTTCACATGAAGGAAATAATTCTTGTGACGTTTACTACATTAGTATTGAAACTACTCACTGTTAGGAATTTATAAGTCTATCGTTATAAATGCAACAATGGGAAGGGTATGAATTGATGGACGTCATTTGTTATGCAAATTCTGCAAATGACCCTCATGTGAACATGCCACCGATTAACAATAATTATTCCTTCCCTATTATTCTTCTTCACAGAAATGGGTTAGGTATGTTAAGCTTGTTTCCACAGAGACCGTCAATGTCTTCATTCATCAAGTCTCACATAATACGAGGCACGTCCATAATAGTACATTATGCAACGAGCCTATAATGAAGGTAATTAAGAAGCGAGTATGGATATTTATGAAACGAGCGCAAGCGAGTTTCATAATTTTCATACGAGCTTCTTAATTACCATTATAGGCGAGTTTCATACGACTTTTTATGCTCGACCATATTTCTAACTTGATATTATTAATTTTCTTTGTATCTGACCTTGACCAATGTCCCGTATGTTGTGAGATGTGCGCAGACGTGAAGGTATTGATTTTTTCCGAGGAACAGATGTCCACATTGACCTTGCTAGGCCATAAGAACCTACAGAGATAACACTGAAATTAAATTAGACGTTGAAAAACGATATGACAAATTGAATTTATTTGAATATTATTTACAATCAACGCTAATTATTATAGTAACAGAACATAACCTTCTGCGACAGTATTGGATTTCCAGCCTCCGTGACTTTTCGCTAATTCTCTTTCGATTGTATATCCGAGAATAATCGATACTTGCGGTTTTATAACGGTAGAAAGCTGACCTGTCATTGGCTGAACAGTTTTAACCTGAGTCGTCATTGGCTGAAAGACCTGACCTTTAATGAGTAGGTGTACTTTAATGACATGCATTAAAGGTCTGCTACCAGGTGTATAATTACTACATTTCGACATGGTCGAGCATAAGGTAACTTTCCCAACTCGTCCCACAGCTAGCAAACTATATGTTTCGCGAAGCGACTGCGTGTACGTGATAGAGCAATGTCTTGGCATGGCGCATGCGCTAGCGGAACTTCCCGAGTGCTCTTAGTAGCTTCGTTGCATTGGTTGAAGATGGACGTTCCTATTCCAGCTCCCGCCGCGTGAAGTGCGGTCAGTGATAAAGTTTTTGAATGCACAGGGCATAGCGCCGATTGAAATTGATCGTCAGCTGTTCCAGGTCTATGGGCCTAACGTCATGAGCAAGCATATGGTGCGTTGCTCCACAAGGTCGTCTGTGATGATGGTAGGCCTCCCATTGCGCTCCTCCTCATGCACATTTTGGCGTCCTGCTGAAAATTTATTGTCTACAGTAGCAACGCACCAACGAAGAAGAAGAGGAAGAAGAACAAGAAGAAGAAGAAGAAGAAATTCATATAGCTATACATACTTGTCTTAATTTACTTGTGTGAAGAATTTTTCGATTAGAGTGTAATAATACGAATAACAATGATTATTGCTCTAACAGGAACGATATCTCATTTATTACTTTATATTACTTACGAAAAACTTTGTAACATGATAGTTATAATCAGTTTTGAAATATCGGCATTGTGTGTGTTATTTATTTTTTCGAAACAAACGCATTAATTTTTCAGTTAATTACATTTTACATGTTATATTCTGGAATAAATTTAATCGTAGATAGACAAATCCCTCCAATAGTTTTCTCGGGGTCGTTTCTTTTCATCATAGCTTTACTTCGTCTTTGCACTTCAAACACGAAAAATTAAATTATGCTTATATTTGAAAAAAAAATGGCTTTAATTTTGAATACAAATGATGAAAGCAAGAAAAAGATATGAAAATACAGAATTATCTCGAGGTCTGAGATTTGCCGGTAAATCCACGAACGAAGCCAGTGGATTTATCAACAGTAATCTCACTAGACATTTTGATTTATCTAGAGAAAATCAAAACTCGAGTGGGGTTTAATTGACTATTACACGATTAGAATAAAGTACATAAAGATTAGAAGTAACGAAGTACTCCAATACAATAAAATATTAATTGACTTACGAAAATACAACTGTCTTCAAATGTATTATTGTACCATCTCAACATTACAAATATTACGCTAGATGCATGCTAGATGGCAGTAGTGAGTTATGATTACTAGCAATGCCTTCTCGTCGAGAAGTTCTCAATCTATCTATACACGATGGCAACGTTACTAGTCAAGAAGGCTTTGTTGATTCAGTTTCATTTTTATTAAAATGCAACATTACACTTCAATTATCCGAATCCCAGTAATCAACGTCACTTCACAGATGATTTTCAATAAATCTTAATATTAAACGATCTCTGATACGTGACTATCCATAATATCATATAGCAGAAGCTATAACATAACCTAACTAATATACACAAGTGTTAGAAAAGTTTTAATTGACGACGATGACATAAAAAATAAACATGAATAATTTTAAAAGGAATAATTATTGAATGTACAATTTTCAAATTTGAATGTGGTTGGTGGTTCAATTGATGTTATATTGGACGTGTGCGTAATAGAAGTGGAACTCGTTGATTTAGGCCTACATGGTGTATTCAACTTATTCAGGATTTCCGAATGAATAATTTTAAAAGGAATAATTATTGAATGTACAATTTTCAAATTTGAATGTGGTTGGTGGTTCAATTGATGTTATATTGGACGTGTGCGTAATAGAAGTGGAACTAGTTTATTTAGGCTACATGGTGTATTCAACTTATTCAGGATTTCCGATTGGTGCTCTTCATTTATTTGTAAATCGGATTTCAGAAGATGCATAGGTATGATCAGTGATTTTTATTAATTCTTGTTCTTGAATGCCAATGCGAGTCATATTTGAAACTGCTGTGCATCGACTGGAGTGGTTTGTAATTTTATATATATATATATATATATATTTTTTTTTTTTTTTTTTTTTTTGACGTCCAGACCAGCGCAGTTTCAAATGTTGGCAAACAAAGAAACAAATGCTAGGGACGCGATAAAATTAAACAAATGCTAGGGACGCGATAAAATTAAACAAATGCTAGGGACGCGATAAAATTTTGCGATAAGCGGCCATGATTGGTTGAAATACGTCCTTTCGTACCGTTTTATTGGTCAAAAGTAGTATGACGTAGTAAGAGTGTAATAGTCTGGGAAATCACAGACCTCGAGTGACATTTATTAGGATTATTTCGTGAATAAAATAAAAATAATATATCCCTAAAATTCGAACACAAAATGTTAATAATATTGCATATTAACGAATACTTAACCAATTCAGACATTATGAAGTTGAAATACTCGTAGATGAATATCGATTACTGTAATAAATAAATTCGATCTCATTATTCAGTAATGCCAATTGCGAAAAGCGAAATACAGGTTTAACAGTGTTAATTGCATGTACTGCACTTTTCTCTTATTTTTATAACATAAATACATTTTCATTATCTGCTGAAATCATAATTTAATTTAACAGTAACAGTGGGGACAGCTATATACCAATGCTTATGTATTCACAGCGAGACATGTTGCTGCAGTGAAGCTATCTCTGTATGGATAGGCCTAATTAAAACACGAATTTTATTATGCCATACGGTAGCAGTTTGATCAATGACCTTATTATTACTATGCAAGGTCTTTGGGTTTGGTATACGAAGAAGTTACATAAATTTGAACATGACTTTCTATTAATTGTTTCATTTCATTCACAAAATACAAATTTTATAGGCTACAATTATAGGTTGTTACCTGTGAGAGCCATTGACCTCTATACTTATAATGTTCAGATCACTGGTGGGGGCAGGACCAATGTCAGCTGTGCCTTATTTCGACCGTTACAATCAGTGCTACAAGAAAGCATTTTTTATAGCTCCACAAACGCATTCTCGCTGAAGTGTGTAACGGAACTAAAGCTGCATCTACACAGTTCAATATTCCAATCGCGTATGCGTGCAATCTGAATATTGAAAGAATTAAGTTTAAAAGGTACGTTCAATTAAGATGCATGAAGATTTTGTGTCTACATGGTGCGCCGTTTTGAACGTCGTCTTCACTGCGTAAATATATTAATTAACATTAAATATCAATCTTGCATTCATTGCTTTAAAATTGAAAGTAAAGTTTAACCGTGTAGTTGCATCTTAATGTATTCATGATCATCAATTTACGGGGAAACAGTTGGCGACAACGACTGAACAAAAGAACGACCATGCGATAAATTGATAGAGATAAATCTAGCTCCAAAAATTTTCGCAAAGTGTAACTGTGATTTGTTGGAATTCAAAATTTCATTACACTTCGTTGGTTGAAAATGGACTGACGTCATATAAACGAAATAGTCCAGAGTATTTATTTCGGAACAAAAAGGATAAAAAAGAAAAATTTTAAAGTAGTATTTTAAGTGCGCTATAACATATAGTATACGTACGTATATTCTTTCACTACAACAGGTACAAGTTTTCATTAACTTTGAGTAATAATGGGCTTAGTTAATGAAAATTTATATGTTAGAAGAGTGTGTTCTTAAAACTGTAGCGTACAGACCGCTAATTACTCTCAGTTGAGAGGAAGGCTCTTTTCTTCCTTTAAAAAGCTCATTTATAAAAGAAAGTCACACGTCTGAAGCTGCTAAATTTGTATCTCGTAGAAGAATAAGACAAACTTTTTATATTCATACCACATTTTCTTCTTCCAACAAGAGGAACAAATGTTACGAAAAATAGAAGAGACGCCATAATCCACAGTAAATGTTTTATCATCGTATGTAAAACGCGACAGTGTTTGTTATGACGAAATAGCATACATATTTTGAAGAGGACCAAGACTCTTGTGAAGAAGAAAAAGCTTGAAAGATTCGAGCAATTTTAAACTGGGTGTTCAGAAAATTATTTACTCATACTAACCGATAGTCAAAAGAATTAGCGTACAAAACCCTTGTTCGCCCAATTATGGAATATGGAGCAGTAGCTTGGGATCCGTACAGACAAAACCAAATCGATTCAATAGAAAAGATCCAACGCAAGGCAGCAAAATATGTCAAAATGGGGAAGGGACATGGTGAGGAGATAGTAAAAGACTTAGGGTGGGAACTTCTCAAATCAAGGCGACGAAAAATCAGACTCGCCGCATTGTTTAAGGCACAAATGGGACACAAAGCATGGACCCGTATCAATGCTAGATTAGCAACACCATCATACTTAGGAAGGGCTGATCATATTAGGAAGTTTAAATGTAGAAAACAAAGAACGGACGTGGCAAAATTTTCCTTTGTTAACCGCACACTAGTAGACTGGAACAGCTTACCTGCGGCAATCTTTCAGGGTGGTCCTCTTAAAATCAATACATTTAAGGAAAGGTTGAGAAGATTAGACTGAAAATGTAATTGGAGGTGCAGTGTAATTATTTAAGTGGTGTCATGTAATTAATTGAGTTGACATATAATTAATTAAGTTAATATGTAATTAATTAAGATATGTAATTTAGATGATATGTAAATAAATTAAGGTGATATGTAAATAATTAAGATGATATGTAATTAATTGAGTTGATATGTAATTAATTAAGTTGATATGTAATTAATTAAAGTGATATGTAATTACTTAAATTGGTAATAGTTGGGTGAAATAGAAGTACTTATAAGTTAGATTTACTTTTGCTTATCGTAGGCTCTATTATAGAATAGTTTTTATTTATAGTCCTAGGTTTATTGCATCTACTATTTATAGACTTACGTTTATTTTATTTTATTTCATTTACGTTTATTTTATTTTATTTAATATAATTGTAATTATTGTACATTATATATCACTGCCACCGGGTGTATACCCAATTGTAGTGTTAATGAATACATACATATACTTACACATATTCCTTAGAAAATTCAACGTTTAAAATGAGAATAGCTCTTTATTTACAAATATAATTCCCAATAAACTATTACTGAAAAAAAAAAATCACATTTTAACAAAACTTTGTCCAAAAATAAACACATATTTCTTATACATCTAGTCTGGAGCCGTTCTTAGTCTGCTGTATACACTGGATGTTGTGTTCTCGCCAAGCAAATGTCGTTTAAGAAGTTGGTGAACTTTCTATTATGTTTTGGTAAACGGCTGACGCTGCCTAGGGAATATACGCGTCCATCTTTATCGTACTTGACTTCGTGTGTGAAAAAGCCATTTCTAAGGAAATATATGTTACTTCCTTGCAGCACCGGAAGCAAATACAGTGAATTCGTCTGCCCCATTTAGATAGTTTCTCATACATGCATTAATAATTTACTACGTCACTCCCTTCGGGTTAAAATAATATCACCTACACGTCTTATTACAAAGCTTATATTGGCAGTTATATTGTCAGACTCCAAAGCAGCTATTCTATCAATAGTCTCTAAACACACACCTTCATCTCAAACAGCAGAAATAAGTAAAATGCTCTCTCAATTAATATCACTCAATAAAAGATTGTATTCCTATGGATACCATCACATTGTGGAATCCTGGGAAACGAGAATGCGGATGCTTTAGCAAAGAAGGGCAGCACTGCTACTTACAGACCTGTTACTAAATCTACGTATTACTCTGTGAAAAGATTTATTAAATCTACATATTTATTTATCCATTAAAGATATCAGCTCAAAGAATTTGAGTGACCATAAGGGTCCTGAATTCAATAAACATTTACAGTATAATGTGATTTGAAATATTAAAGAAAAAAGAAAGTTAATTATAGAAGGCAAACATATACGTGGATTAATTAAAATAGAGATGATGATGTAATATTTGAAGAGAATCCTTGATAATATTTATAAGGACGACATTACATAATCAAAAGGAATGTGAAGTTCCTTAAGATAATTCCATGTGAATTTGGAAATAGAACCTCTACTGCCAAACAGCAAACCAATGACAGACCATTGTTTAAGAGGGACGTTGTACTTTTGAGAAAGATACGGCAGAGAAGGTTCATATATAGACTTCTTCTCAATATCAACTTCGGTGGTTTCAACAAACAAAATTTGATAACACAATCTCAAGGGAAAAAATGGAACTCTCTGCATTATAATCCACAGTTAATTCCCGATTTACCACGAAAATCGTCTGTAGCTGCATTTAGATTGGCAACAGGCCATGACTGTTTCGCCAAACACCTGCATAGAATTGGAATATATCAGTCCCCTAACGCCCATTGTGCAACTCAAACCAAGAAATGGATTCGGAACACCTCAAAATCTGTGCTTCAGTGGCTGACCATGATAATATCTTTAAAAATATTGGAGTGCAAGAGGTCAAATGACGTTTTTGTCAAACGCCTAGCATTAGAAAACAACAAAGTTTATGTCTATATTTAACACGTGGACATCATTTTACAGAAATGTATTTATGCTCGACAATGCCGAGATGTAGTAATTATACACCTGGTAGCAGCCCTTTAATGGACCTCATTAACGTACACCTATTCATTAAAGTTCAGGTGTTCGACCAATCAGAAAATACCACTGTAGCAATATGAAAGCGCAAGTATCGATTATTCTCGGATATGCAATCGAAAGACAACTCAGTCGAAAAAAAAAACAACACACAAATTAACATCAATTCACCGTCATCTTCCAGCCTTTCACAAAGCACATTCCCGCAAATTCATTTCACCAATTGCACAATAAATCACCTGTATTTGAAATAAAGTCAGTTCTGTTACTATGATAATTAGCGTTAATTGTAAATAATATTCAAATAAATGCAATTTGTCATCTCGTTTTTCAATGTCTAATTCAATTTCAAGGTTATATCAAGATTAATGTTTATTTTACTCTCTAGATTATATCAAGGTCAATGTCGACATTTGTTTCTCGGAAAAAATCAATACTTTCGCGTCTGCGCACATCTCACAATTTGCGAGGTCAGTTCCGCTCCTCAGTCAGATAAGAATAACATGAATACTTATGAATAATTTCAAGTTAGAAATATGGTCGACCATAAAAAGTCGTATGAAACTTGCCTATAATGGTAATTCAGACGCTCGTATGAACATTATGAAACTCGCTTGCGCTCGTTTCATAAATATACCCGCGTCTTAATTACTACCATTATAGGCTCGTTGCATAATGTACTATTACCGTATTTAGTCTGTATACAAGGACACATATTTTACTAGTTTTTATGGCTAAAAAAACTGAAGATAATCTTTCTTCTTAGGGCGGTATTATAAAAATAGTTTAAATCTCCGGTAATAATTAACTTATAGTTTCGATGTTTTTAAGTATTATAAAAGTTGACGAGAGGGTAAAGTGAAGATTAACTCTACCGACAGTATATTATCGATTAACGTCTCGTTCAACAATTGAGACCCGGAATCCAAGAGGAGCCCAAGTCCATTTCATCAAACTTTTAGGAAATTGAAAAAAAAAAAAAATGTTTGCTGTTGCTACAAAATGGCTCTGACTAATTATTTTTTGTTTCGTAAGCACATCTCCATTACATCTTTTCATATAACCATGGCAACAAGCTTCTACTAATTATTTTGCATGAGAAATAAATTTTGAAAGTGATTAAATATTGGGCCCCTCTTAGATTCCGAGTCTCAATGGCAACTCGGAAAGAGTATTTCGTATATACTTGGACGCATACAATGGACGTTTTTGAATAAATATTAACTGACAATTATTATGAGGTACACCAAGACCAGCAGTAAATTATATCAACTTCTGGATTAAATTATTTATTATATACAGGAAAAATAATATGACTTATACAGGTAGTGATTAGATAGATACATTTCTTCGGATACAAAATAAAAGGAAACGGTGGTTCTCTCTCCGCTTATGGTGACAATAATTGTATCGGCAGAAGTAGAATCAATAGTGGTGGGAATAGAAATTGCAATAGGAGTACCAATAATAAACGCGGCAATAGAAGTACAGGGACATCATTTTATTTTTACTAACATTTTTAATATTAACCTGTCTATACCTTTAGAGAACCGGGAACACCGTTCGCTACCCCCTTCCAAGACTGGAGTTCAATGATACTGGCGTAAAACACAAACACATCACTTTACTAGGTATAGGAGGGAAGAAAAGTAGTTCGTCCATTCACGTAAACTAGGAAATATCGCGATTTTGAGTTCGATAATTTTCATTAGGTTTTTGTTTAATCAAAATGCAGTACTGTATTAAGAATAAGTGTTTTTACTCACGAACTGAGTTATCCATGCGAACGTATTCATTATGCAGTGTATATTATACTGTCTACAGCACATTAGCGTACAATATAGAGAATGAAGTTGAATTGAAAAATAATCATAATATGAATATTTAAACACATTTTTTTAAAATGGTAGCCGTTCATTTCGATACAGGCTTCAGTTCTTTTGTGCATATTATCGCACTATAGACTATTGTACCTAATCCCAATTACCAGTTTCGTCCTTCGTACTAGTAACTCATGTTGAAATAATTCTGTACCTACTCTATAAAAGAGTACCTTACGTACTGTAAATTCAATCTTCACTTCTGCCCGACCCGCACAGATAAAATTACTCAGACATGCTATCTACTGTCCGTCCAAGTGGTTATGCCGCAGGATCGTAGAAAGGATGGAAATCACGTGACAGTTAATTACTTAACGAAGCCCTTTTATTTAAGTTATTTTAAACAGTTGTATAATATTACGTAAACGTCCAAATTAATCTTTTGAGAAAAGAGCTAAGACAGCCCAGCTTTTACAGAGGGGCGTGTAGAAGAAGGTGGGTGAAATCGGGATGCGACGTAGGCAAACGGACAGTACTTGTGCGAAAATATGATTCAATATTGAAAGCTCTTTCGTCACTGGAAAACGCGAACATATTTCTGGAACTTACTATACTCACTGACTCAGTGCTGTTTACTACTGGGTATTCATTTCGAAGTGTGTCATGACGTCACGTTGTTGGGTCACCGATTTGAAGCGAGTTTCAGCTTATATGTTAGAGTAGTTGCCTATTATTTAAGGCCTTCTTCAATCTGAACTTGAGAACGTGTACGGTAGAACTTGAACATCGTAGCAACAGATGGCGGTCTGTACGGTCTGTGTGCTACCATAACCTCTTTCGAACTGTGTTTTTTGCCGGAAAGTCTTACGCAGGGTATTTGTTATCATCGGTTGCGTACGGTAACATTCCACAACACAAATCAAATGCTCCATGTCCATGTTGACCGTCGAAGTTAATGTCAACAAATACGTAAGTAATCGTCTTAACCTCTCCCCATATCCCGACAGTACGTATTTCCAAACAGTTCACATTCCTGCCACTACCGGCGTTACCGTACGTATCGGTACGTACTCTTCAGAATGAATGCCGTACTTGCTAGGCAACTTCTCTACCTCATAGGTTATACACCTCTGCGGAAGTGCAGGAAGATTGAATTCTCTAGGCTCATCGGCTAGCCACATGACGGCATACAGCGAGCCATGACACACTTTGAACTGAACACCCAGTATATGTGGTCTTGATTCTGTGTGGAGGACAGTTGGAACTTCATTAATAGAAGGGGTGGGAGTGAAGTAAATTAAAAAACTGAGGTACAATAAAAATTGAAGTAAAAATAAAATGATGTCCCTGTAGAAGTGACTAGGAGTAAGGGGAGTAGAAGTAACAGAATACTAGCGCCTGTGATGAGGTGGTGGTAGACATTGATATGACATTCAACGCCAGATTGGTTAACAACCGCATACGCGCATAAAACCAGGTGGCAGGTAATAAAAAGCTCATCCAACAAGCCTACTTACTTCTCTTACAGTAGAATAGAAAGCTGAAGCACCTACGTATCTAATAATACACCACGCCTTATACTGTAAGCGAAAGATGAGGAGCAGCGAAATGGGCGGCCTCGAACGGCAGGGTGAGGAATGAAGAGCAACTGGTGGCTGCGGTACAGGGATTGAAATCTTGATGCCAACCTCGACGAACACACGCTCGTCGCGAAAGGAGATGAACCCCAACATATCTGTCTCTCTCTCTCCTGCCAGTAATCTTCTCTCGCTCTTCATTTCTCCCTATTTCTCTCTGTACCTAGGAAACTTAAAACCACTTTACAAAATGTCAAGGGTCAAAGCTGGGTCAATATTACACAGCGGCACAGTAGGTGGCTGTCGACGGAGATTTTCAGTTCCCTGTAGGGTGAATGGGTGAGCAGACGTGAAGGCACAGCTGAAAATGTTAACTTCACATGTCTCTATTAGACGATCGCATTCGCTATACTCAACACGTTTCACGTGCTTCAGTTGGTGAGAGTTGGAACAAACAAGTTGAAACACATCCGCTGGTTAATTTCGAAGCTAAACGAAGACTTCGACGAATTTTATGTAGAGAATAATTTAATTTTTCTCTGCTGTGGAAGTCTGACGTCACTAGTTTTGTATCAGAAGTTCTGTCGCAGAAAACTTCAAGTTACGGGTATTATTATTATTATTATTATTATTATTATTATTATTATTATTATTATCATTACAACAGATTCCGTATATGTAGTAGTTGCCCAAAATAATAAAAAAATTGTAAATTTATCCTTTGAAGAGGTGGAAAAATTAAAATATCTTCAAGCAACATTAACAAATATAAATGATACTCGGGAGGAAATTAAACACAGAATAAATATGGGAAATGCCTGTTATTATTCGGTTGAGAAGCTTTTATCATCCAGTATGTTGTCAAAAAATCTGAAAGTTAGAATTTATAAAACAGTTATATTACCGGTTGTTCTGTATGGTTGTGAAACTTGGACTCTCACTTTGAGAGAGGAACATAGGTTAAGGGTGTTTGAGAATAAGGTGCTTTGGGGCTAAGAGGGATGAAGTTAAAGGACAATGGAGAAAGTTACACAACACAGAACTGTACGCATTGTATTCTTCACCTGACATAATTAGGAACATTAAATCCAAGACGTTTGAGATGGGCAGGGCATGTAGCACGTATGGGCGGAACCAGAAATGCATATAGAGTGTTAGTTGGGAGGCCGGAGAGAAAAAGACCTTTAGGGAGGCCGAGACGTAGATAGGAAGATAATAATAAAATGGATTTGAGGGAGGTGGGATATGATGATAGGGACTGGATTAATCTTGCTCAGGATAAGGGACCAATGGCGGGCTTATGTGAGGGCGGCAATAAACTTCCGGGTTCCTTAAAAGCCAGTAAGTAAGTACAGAGTCCGTATAGGCCAGGTTATGTCTGACGCTTTTCAAATTTTATTCACTGCGAGCTAAAGCAAGGAGATGCACTATCACCTTTACTTTCTAACTTTGCTCTAGAATATGCCATTAGGAATGTCCAGGATAACAGACAGGGTTTGGAATTTAACGGGTTACATCAGCTGCTTGTCTATGTGGATGACGTGAATATGTTAGGAGAAAATCCAGAAACTATTAGGGAAAACAGAGGAAATTTGCTTGAAGCAAGTAAAGGGATAAGTTTCGAAGTAAATGCCGAAAAAAACAAAGTATATGACTGTATCTCATGATTTGAACATAGAACGAAATGTAAATATAAAAATTGGAAATTTATCCTTTGAAGAGGGGGAAAAATTCAAATATCTTGGAGCAACAGTCAATCATTGATTCAGTGTTCTCCCAAGGGCAGGTCTTTCACTGCAAACCCAGTTTTCGCGTATCTTTCTTACTTTCTGCCTTCCTCTTTGTCTCCTCATATGATCCATATATCTTAATGCCATCTATCTACCGATATCTCTTTCTGCCCGAACTCTTATCTCGTTCACCATTCCTTGCAGTCCATCCTTCAGTAGGCAGTTTCTTCTCAGCTAGTGACCCAAGCAAATCCTTTTTTTTTTTTTTCTTCCTGATCAGTTTCAGCATCATTCTTTCTTCATCCACTCTTTCCAACATAGCTTCATTTCTTATTCTGTCTGTTCACTTCACACGTTCCATTCTTCTCCATATCCACATTTCAAATGCTTCTATTCGCTTCTCTTCACTTTTTCGTAATGTCCATGTTTCTGCCCCATACAATACCACACTCCATACAAAGCACTTCACTAGTATCTTCCTTAGTTCTTTTTCCAGAGGACCGCAAAATATGCTCCTTTTTCTATTAGAAGCTTCCTTTGCCATTGCTATTCCCCTTTTGACTTCCTGGCAGCAGCTCATGTTACTGCTTATAGTACACCCAAAGTATTTAGAACTGTCTACTTGCTCTACTGCCTCATTAAAACTCGCAAGTTTAATTTCTTTATTTTTCTTCCTATTCCATGATTTTCATCTTATTTGCATTTATCTTCATCCAATACTTCTCACAGCTGTCATTTAGTTCCACTAACATATCCCTTAGTATCTTCTTTTTTTAGTAGGTTATTTTACGACGCTTTATCAACATCTTAGGTTATTTAGCGTCTCAATGAGATAAAGGTGATAATGCCGGTGAAATGAGTCCGGGGTCCAACACCGAAAGTTACCCAGCATTTAATTTAAAAAGTTGTATATAAAGTGAAAATTAAAATTAAGGTGACACTCAATATTTAATTTTTTTAAGGTGACATGTATTTATCTAGCCTGACGAGTTTACTTCCTTGGTTTGAATTGTAAATTATTTTAAAATAGCGTGTAAGAGGGCCTTAGACTAGAAATGTTTAGTTTAAATGTAGTTCTGTTTATAAGTATGCATAAGGATGTAATTATTTGACTTATTTGAACTGTTGTATCAGTGAAGCGAGGTGAGTCTGTGAAGTTATGGTTTTACAGTGCAGTGAACAGTTCCGATCAGTGATAATTTATAGCGTCAATGAAATGTGTTCTATAGTGTCAGTGAAATGTGTTACAGAGTGTCAGTGAAATGTGTGCTAAAGTGTCAGTTAAATGCGTCATAGTGCCACTACAGGGAATGAGATGAGAGTAAAGTGAAAGACTATTGAAACTTATATAGGGCCTATACATAATTATGTAGGTTGTATTGTAAAATTAGGTATTTTATTTTATATTTTATTATTATTGTGTTAAATTGTATTGTGTATTCTTATTGTATTGTGTATAAAATTGTATATGTGTTGTAAAATTATATTGTGTATTGTAAATTTTATTGTGTATTGCTTATCACTTTATTGTGTATTGTTAATATTGTATATACCACTGCCACCGGCTGCTTGCCCACTTGCAGTGTAAATAAATACATACATACATACATACATCCCCTTAGTATCATCTACTCTTCTGCTAACAATGCTATATCATCAGCAAATCGTATGTACTTTATTCTTTTTCCTCCAACTATCGCTCCTCCCACGTTCTGAAAAGAGTTCTTCACTAAATCCTTCAAGTAGATATTGAATAGGGATATACCATATGAAAAACTTTAGAGTACAAAAAAATAGAAGATGTGAAATGAACAGACAAAAAAGAAATATTTACACACAGAATAATACATTTTACAGCAGAAAGAATTCGTCCAAAGGGTTGGAATCGGGAAGAGTACCCAAAACGCTCATTGCATTTCCACGTTGAATTGCAATACTTAAGCGTTGACGCAAATAAGTAGTGCAACGACGATCACCGGTAATGGAGATCAAAATTTGGCCGATTTGAAATACCAAAACTTTAGCGTCATGACTCCAAGGACCGAAGGTCTCCACAGCAAAGGGGACAAAGATATAATTGTCTAAAAGATGAGCATATTTATTGACTTTCTTCTTCACGGCTAATTCAGCAGCAAATGCTGCGTGTCTGGAGGTATACTTAGTAAACGTTTAAAGTTATTTACGAAATGTAATATTTTATTATCAATCTATTGTTTGCATCATTTCTGTAAATATTAAATCCTGTTCTATATTTTATAGGTGCAAATGATGTAAATATGTAAAGAGCAATATTGTATCAATGTCAATCTACTGTATATGTATGTAACAATTTGTAGGTAGTTTTACATAGACATAATTATGTAACTAGCTGTGCATTTACGAATGTCCCATAGGTCTTTCTTTTCAGGAAATGAGAATATTGCTTTGACGACGAGTTTCTTTTCCTTTCCATTGTACAGGGACATTATTTTATTTTTACTAACATTTTTAATATTAACCTGTCTATACCTTTAGAGAACCGGAAACACCGCTTGCTCCCCCCTCCAAGACTGGAGTTCGATGATACTGGCGTAAAACACAAATCACTCTACTAGGTATAGGATGGAAGAAAAGTAGTTCGTCCATTTACGTAAATTAGGAAATATCGCGATTTTGAGTTTGATAATTTTCATTAGGTTTTTCTTTAATCAAAGTACAGTACTGTATTAAGAATAAGTGTTTTTATTCACGAAGTGAGTTATCCATGCGAACGTATTCATTATGCAGTGTATATTATACTGTCTACAGCACATTAGCGTACAATATAGAGAAAGAAGTTAAATTGAAAAATAATCATAATATGAATATTTAAACACAATTTTGAAAATGGTGGCCGTTCATTTCGATACAGGCTTCAGTTCTTTTGTGCATATTATCGCACTATAGACTATTGCATCTAATTCCAATTGCCAGTTTCGTCCTTCGTACTAGTAACTCATGTTGAAATAATTCTGTACCTACTCTACGTACTGTGAATTCAATCTTCACTTCTGCCCGACCCGAAAATATAAAATTACTCAGACATGCTATGTACTGTCCGTTCAAGTGGTTATGCCGCAGGATTGTAGAAAGGGAGGAAATCACGTGACAGTTAATTAATTAACGAGGCCCTTTTATTTAAGTTAAATTAAACAGCTGTATAATATTACGTAAACGTCCAATTCCTAAGAGAAATTAATGTTTTCAGAAAAGAGCTAAGACAACCCAGTTTTTACAGAGGGGCGAGCAGAAGCAGGTGGGGGAAATCGGGATGCGACGTAGGCAAACGGACAGTACCTGTGTGAAAATATGATTCAATATTGAAAGCTCTTTCGTCACTGGAAAACGCGTACATATTTCTGGAACGTACTATACTCAGTAACTCAGTACTGCTTACTATCTGCGGTCTTGGTTCTGTGTGGAGTTGGAACTTCCTTAGTAGAAGGGGTGGGAGTGAAGTACATTAAAAAACTCAGGTACAATAAAAATTGAAGTAAAAATAAAATGATGTCCCTGTACGTTCCTGTTTATATGAGTAGCTGACATCGCACCTGGCTGGACGTACTCTGCATAGATCGATAACGATCGGTACGAAGTTTCTAGCTCTGTACATTACCTGGTTCGGTTTTCCTTAATCGTAAGCAAAATGTCAGGTAATCTATGGCGAATCTTCGGCCTCATCTCGCCAAATACCGTCTCACCATCATCGTTCTTATCGATGATGAATAACATAGCAATAACATAACAAATTAAAAGTCTTACAAATCTATGAAGAACAGGAATCCTATGCCTTTAAGGAATATGACAATGTTGTAAAGTATAAATACTCGTCTATTTTTAAGAATATATTTTAAGAATACAAATGCGCCAAACTTTTACTGAGTCAGTGAAGTTTTCTACAGAGAGAAGAGCCATGTCTGTTATCGTTATTCTTGAAGTTATCAAATACAATGTCGTGCGGCTTGCTACGACATGATATAAATTGCTGATGTTCCTGAACATTAACGTACTTTTCCGGAGTTTAACATGCAATGCACAAAAAAAATCCATCACATTCAAGCAATATTTTTCAGCTCATAAGAACGACGTTCTAAACAAAGGTTATTTCTCACTGTAGTACTTCAATGAAATCGAACATTTCGTAGTGAATAATAATACTTACTTACTTACAAATGGCTTTTAAGGAACCCGAAGGTTCATTGCCGCCCTCACATAAGCCCGCCGGCGGTCCTATCCTGTGCAAGATTAATCCAGTCTCTATCATCATACCCCACCTCCCTCAAATCCATTTTAATATTATCCTCCCATCTACGTCTCGGCCTCCCTAAAGGTCTTTTTCCCTCCGGTCTCCCAACTAACACTCTATATGCATTTCTGGATTCGCCAGTACGTGCTACATGCTCTGCCCATCTCAAACGTCTTGGATTTAATGTTCCTAATTATTATGTCTGGTGAATACAATGCGTGCAGTTCTGTGTTGTGTAACTTTCTCCATTCTCCTGTAACTTCATCCCGCTTAGCCCCAAATATTTTCCTAAGCACCTTATTCTCAAACACCCTTAACCTATGATCCTCTCTCAAAGTGAGAGTCCAAGTTTCACAACCATATAGAAGAACCGGTAATATAACTGTTTTATAAATTCTAACTTTCAGAATTTTGGACAGCAGACTGGATGATAAGAGCTTCTCAACCGAATAATAACACGCATTTCCCATATTTATTCTGCATTTAATTTCCTCCCGAGTATCATATATATTTGTTACTGTTGCTCCAAGATATTTGAAATTTTCCATCTCTTCGAAGAATAAATCTCCAAGTGAATAATAATAATAATAATAATAATAATAATAATAATAATAATAATAATAATCTTTATAATAATAATCATCTTTATAAATTCGTTTTCCTTATCTTTTTCAATGCATTTCCTTTATTTTTGTCAATGAATTTTCTTTGCAAAATCGCGTACTCTACACCTACATAATTGAATATTAATTATCTCCGTAAGTTAATTTTCTTCATTTTCACGAAGGAAATTCCTGTATTTTCATTATTCTTTTCTATTTCTCTAACTGTATTTCTTTATTTTCCTGGTTGAATTTTTTTTATCTTCATCGTTTTTGTCTCTAAATTTACTTTCGCAGTCGTATCAGTGTTTTGTTCTGTCTATTGCTGATTAAGTGTTGTAACCTGCCTCAAAATGAATGCCAATTTAGCAGCAGTTAGAGGAGTACCTGGTCGCTCTTTGGACGGATCCCGGTGCAGACATGGCTGCCCGGAGACTGAAACCCTTGCCCACGTCCTAGGTCAGTGTAACAGAGGTTTACTCCTCCGAAATGCCAGACACCATCATGTTCGATCCTTAATTGCAACTGCTTTAAGAAAAAAGTCTTGGAAAGTAGTAGAGGAAGTTTTTTGCCATGCTACTAATGGCTCATCTAGACGTATTGACATCATAGCGTATTCCCAGACTACCAAGAAAGGATATATAATTGATCCTACCATAAAGATTGAAACGGGGAGTAGCCAGCCGGAGGATGTCAATCAAGAAAAGATCAACATTTATCTGCCAACAGTTGATTACTTCAAAGCAAAATACCAGCTTGAAGACATTGAGGTGATTGGTCTTCTTATTGGAGCTCGTGGTGTGATTCCCAAGTTCTTTGAACGCTTCAGGAAGACTTTTGAACTACCACAGACACTTACTGCTGACATCATAACTTCAGTTTTGAAACGCTCTTGCCAAATTCTGAGTCATCATATTCACTCTGTTTAATTTTTTTTATTCACTTTCTATTCATATATGTTTATTTTAATTTTCTTTCTACAAAATTTATGTAAGCATTTAATACTGCAAAATTCATGTAGGAGAGTATACTGAGTCCTTCTGGGCTACCTCCAATGGAGGCAGTTAAAACCTTACCTATTATCAGTTTTGAGTATTTCGTTACAAGATGGTTAGTTCAAGTGATGAAAATGTTGCTAATGAGTATTATTGAGAACTCGTCTATGTTCAAGGTAAAACGAGTCACAGCTAATGATATGGTTAACTTCAAAGCTTGGTGGCGAAAATTTTATAAGCTATCTACTTGTGTAATTCATCTTATGGACGTGGTGTACCAAAGAATAAAAAGATACATTTTAAAATTTTGAAGGTATGTGAGTTTTTTCACTGCAATGAATAAAAAGGTAAAGTTCTTTGTAAAGAGTTAATTGACAGCATTGTACCGGTGGAAATATTCACCATTCAAATTCCTGAGAAAAGTGTTTGTGCTGAAAATTTACCGTTTGAAGTGCCAACAGATATAGTTTATAACAGCTCGAGGCTACCAATCAATGTTAAAAAATGGGGGACCTTAAGAAGATTTTGCAGTAGCCTACATACCGGATGAAGTGAAAGGGTTCTACACAGAACTGCACACATGGCCTACCACCAACAAAGATAGTAATGACAGTGGAAGCGAAGACTAGAAAAATAATAGGCCTAAAGACCCATTCACAATGAAAATTAAACATAACCGTAACATAAACACAGAAGTTTGCGCCCAGGCTACCAAATGGGATCATTCACAATGATTCACATAAGCATTGACATAAACATTACCGTAAGACGTTAACATGAAAGTTTGCAAACTCCAAACTTTCATGCTTATGCTTACGTGATTTGCAAACAGAACACAATCGTGGAGCGCTGAAGTATAGGCCTACGACAGAATATGAGGAAATGGCGTCGTTATGTTTCCATGGTTACCAAGTACAGGGACATCATTTTATTTTTACTAACATTTTTAATATTAACCTGGCTATACCGTTGGATCAACGCCATTTGTTACCCCCTTCCACGACTGGAGTTCGATGATACTGGCGTAATATACAAACAAATCACTTTACTAGGTATAGGAGGGAAGAAAATTAGTTCATCCATTTAGGTAAACTAGGAAATATAGCGCTTTTGAGTTTGATCATTTTCATTAGATTTTTTTTAATCAAAATACAGTACAGTATTAACAATGAGTGTTTTTACTCACGAACTGAGCTGTCCATGTGGACGTATTCATTATGCAGTGTACATTATACTGTCTACAGCACATTACCGTACAATACAGAGAATGAAGTTAAATTGAAAAATAATCATAATATGGATATTTAAACACGTTTTTGAAAATGGTGGCCGTTCATTTCGATACAGACTTCTGTTCTAATGTGCATATTATCGCACTATAGACTATTGTACCTAATCCCAATTACCAGATTCGTCCTTCGTACTAGTAACTCATGTTGAAATAATTCTGCACCTACTCTATAAAAGAGTACCTTACGTACTGGAAATTCAATCTTCACTTCTGTCCGATCCGAAAAGATAAAATTACTCAGACATGCTATTTACTGTCTGTCCAAGTGGTTATGTCGTAGGGTCTTATAAAGGGAGGAAATCACGTGACAGTTAACTACTTAATGAGGTCCTTTTATTTAAGTTATTCTAAAGAGTTGTATAATATTACGCAGACAACAAATTCCTAACAGAAATTAATGTTCTAAGACAGCCCAGCCACTAGCTGGCGAATAAAAGCTGGTGGGGGAAACCGGGATACGACGTAGGCAAATGGACGACAGTGCCTGTACGAAAATGATTCAATATTGAAAGCTCTTTCGTCACTGGAAAACGCGAACATATTTTTGGAACGTACTGTGTACTATGACCGTAAGGCTACTATGACTGTATATGCGGTCTTGGATCTGTGTGGAGGACGGTTGAACTTCATTAGTAGAAGGGGTGGGAGTGAAGTACATTAAAGACTCAGGTACAATAAAAATTGATGTAAAAATAAAATGATGTCCCTGTATGTTTGCTGTTATGTTTATGTTCCCATCGTGAATGATGGTATGACTTCTTGATTTTACCGTAACGTTTACATTCTTAAGTTAATGCTTACGTTATGTTTAATTTTCATTGTGAATGACCCTTAAGACATTCCAATTGTAAACAAAATATTGACAGAACTGCAGATACCGCTGTATAAGCAATAGTCCAGATTAGAGGCGGATAAACGGTTTATCCCCTCAGAGTTGTTGAACTCCAGGCACCCCAGCAACTTGGTTCCCACGTCGATAAAATTTGTTAACAAGTATTGAGAATTGGCCAAGGCTAAATACATTAAGCAATGAATATATTATAAGAGGTTTAAAGTGTTTGTCTTAAGCGATGAAATATTAAATTATAAAAGAAAGAAACAAGAGCAAAGAGTTAACAACAGGATGTTCCAAAATGTGTGTAAATTATTAGGCAGTAGTGAACACAATCGTAGAAATAATTTCTAGACTAAAAGGAATGTGAATGAGTGTAGCTGTAGCTGATGAATAACCGTAAGCCTATATGGCTTTAGGCTCTCTGACACATTGAATAGGTGTACCCTGTCTCCTGCGACAAACGTCCTAATGATTTTTTGGGTGACTGCTCCAGTCGTGCTCTTACGTCAACAACAACCGTGGGAAGCCTAGATGAACGATGCTTGCCCTTTTCACTCACCAGAGATCCAGTTGTTTTCAATTTGTTTACCAGTCCCAGTATTGTGTTTCTTTTGGGAGGATTGCGAACACCAAATTTTAATTCTCTCTGGTATGCCCTTCGAGTAGCTGTAATTGAATTCGTATTCCAGTATTGCTTCACAAGGAAGAGTCGTTGATTTAATATGTACTGCATTTTCACGTTGACGCAAAATGTCGAAAACAGCTGCCAACACTAGGAATAAAACATAAACATCTGCGCATCTAGTGACAAGGAATCGAAACTCCAGAACATTCTGCTGTTGGTTTCAGACGTTCATTGTGCAAAATCCTGCCATATTGTCCATCACATGGTTCACAGATGAAGCATGGTTCCATTTATCCGGTTATGTGACGAACGAATAATTTCCAGGAACCTGTGGCCACCGAGATCTCCGGATTTGACAACGCCGGACAACATTTGCTATAGAGGTAAATAATCTCCCAAAATTCCTCTACATTTTAGGTATAATAAGTTGTCGCTATCACAATTCGTTTTGAAACAATTAATGAAAGAAATGTGTCAGTTCTATATAAATCACTCTGCATTTATATGAATAGGTTTTAACAAAGTTAAACTTTACTACGAAAGTCGACTTTGGGAAGTCTTCATCTAAAATTTCGTTTATGATTACGGCCCTTACTGAGTTATTCAGTGAGTGAGTGTGTGAATGAGAAAATACGAGTGAATAAATTAATGAATGGGACCATGTGACAGTACATGGGGTACTGAGCGAGTTTTGTAAAATGAGGAACAGATAATAATGGTGGATGAGATTTTCTGGGCAGACGCTGCACACACTAGAGTATGTGTGGTCAGCCACGTGCCCAACGAGAACCGCCGAATGCAAATTAGAGACCGACGCACGCCTGTTAATTTGTTTGGTCTCGCGCAGGCAGCAGCTGGTGCAAACAAAGTTCATGTCCCACGCACTAAAATGCTAGTCTACTGCTCACAATTATGAAGAGGAAACGTCACCAACAATTCGGCTGCGACCTAACTAACCGGCAATATGAGTCGTTACAGCAAATTTACATTAATTTCTACAGAGTAATTTTGCCAGATTCCTTAACTGTATTACAGGTTACGCTGTTCATTATAGGCTATACAGGGTGAGTCATAAGTATATGTTCCTGGATAAATATAAACAAATGTTCCTAATCTTTTAATTAACGGGCATAGGGTATAATGTATATCACTGGTCTGTCTACATTTAGTAATATTCAAACATTTATTATTTCCTAACCCAATTTACTTTCATTCTGAAATTTGGTATAGTGTTTGCACAATTCTTGTACATCATTAAACAAATTTTAAAATTAAAAACAAGTTTACTTTTTACGGTTCATTAGATTGGAGGATGCAGTTTGCGCCACAAAAAACCGTTACACAAATATCTCATATAATTTTACTGGAAGCAAGTAAAGAGATAGGTTTGGAAGTAAATCCCGAAAAGACAAAGTATATGATTATGTCTCGTGACGAGAATATTGTACGAAATGGAAATATAAAAATTGGAAATTTATCTTTTGAAGAGGTGGAGAAGTTCAAATATCTTGGAGCAACAGTAACAAATATAAATGATACTCGGGAGGAAATTAAACACAGAATAAATATGGGAAATGCGTGTTATTATTCGGTTGAGAAGCTTTTATCACCCAGTTTGCTGTCAAAAAATCTGAACGTTAAAATTTATAAAACAGTTATATTACCGGTTGTTCTTCATGGTTGTGAAACTTGGACTCTCACTTTGAGAGAGGAACATAGGTTAAGGGTGTTTGAGAATAAGTACTTAGGAAAATATTTGGGTCTAAGAGGGATGAAGTTACAGGAGAATGGAGAAAGTTACACAACACATAACTGCACGCATTGTATTCTTCACCTGACATAATTAGGAACATTAAATCCAGACGTTTGAGATGGGCAGGGCATGTAGCACGTATTGGCGAATCCAGAAATGTATATAGAGTGTTAGTTGGGAGGTCGGAGGGAAAAAGACCTTTAGGGAGGCTGAGACGTAGATGGGAAGATAATATTAAAATGGATTTGAGTGAGGTGGGATAAGATTATAGAGAATGGATTAATCTTGCTCAGGATAGGGACTTATGGCGGGCTTATGTGAACCTTCGGGTTCCTTAAAAGCCAGTAAGTAAGTAAGTAAGTAAGTAAATAAGTCTATTTAATTTTATTAGCAATGAATCCCTTAATAAAACTGAACCTTCGGGTTCCTTAAAAGCCAGTAAGTAAGTAAGTAAGTAAATAAGTCTATTTAATTTTATTAGCAATGAATCCCTTAACAAAACTGACTTCTATCCTTTCAACAAATGAATTATGTATCTTTTTTCTGACTTTCTATTTTACGAACTAAAAAATTTAACTTTCTATGCATTAAAAATTTATGCAATAAGAACTAGTGACGGTATAATGGCGATAGAGATCAGTTTTGTTCTTCTCTATGAATTACATATACCCCATCACATTTCTCCCATACAGTTAAAAACTATTTGAATATGTTCTAATTTGGGCGATGGATTGGACGCGGTGGACCATTGCGTTGACCATCACGATCACCAGACTCTACCGTACTACATTTTCATCTGTGGGGTCATTTGAAGACCACTGTCTATCAACCGCCAATAAATGCTGCAGAGGATGTGTGGTTAGGCCTACATTACTGAATGCTTGCAAATGCTAGAATGTACAGACAACTGCGCCAGTCTTAAATCCGTCATGCGTTGGCGTGTGCGGAAAATAATGAAGGACACATAATTAACCCTAATAACAGAATGTATGGAAAAATATACTGGTCTCCTCCACGCCAATAATTTAAGATAGCACATTGGGCCTGCATGTGTACATGCTGCATTAGATCCATCCCACGATCTTCCTGTAATCCATATCATGGTCTAGCACTTGTCTGGTTTCTTATATATATATATATATATATATATATATATATATACATATACATATATATTTATACATATATATATATATATATATATACATACATATACAATTTGAACTGGTAATGGAAATTACGGGAAAACGGCTGAACAGATTTCAATGAATGACTCATCATTTTGAAACTTGGCATCCAAGGATTTTCAGAAAAATAGTAACTTTCAGTGAAGCCTTAGTTTTCGTAAATAATTTTCCTATTTTCCAAAATTCAGCTTTCGTCAGTTTTGAGAACTAATTGCATAAAACAAAACACATATTACAATAAACAATAGGCTATTACACGAAGGCCATGACCTGCAGGACTGCTGACATATGTAGAGCCCAAATTCAATTGGTTATTAAAAACTTCAAGACTTACTAAAATAATTTACAGGTCTGATTCTGTGGTGTGTAATTTTCTGAGTACTGCTGTGTATTGGATATTAAAATCTACAAAACCTGATGTGGTTTGATGACATTATTACCATTAGAAATGGAATAGTATTATAGTTAATGATGTGACTATTTTCCATTAATTATACATATTAATGCTATATTGATGATATGAAAGTGAAACGTTTTGGAGTTACATAAGTAGATGTAGAGAATATCTTAAATTATATCTTCATTTCTATAATTTATTGAGCGGCGCCTATATATTTATATATATAAAACTACAAAACTTACGTAAGATAATATTGTAATTAAAAATCAAATATTTTTATAGTTACTAATCAAGTGGGGTTGCGGTGTGTTTTTTTTCATAAACTTACGGGCGGTGTGGTGTAGATATTTATATGCGTCATTATCTTCAGTATTGGCTCGAGAGAGAGAGCGAAAATTACAGTTTCTAAAGTAAGACCAGAAGGTATTACTTATTGACAAAATAAGAGGCCAACAAGATTATGTAGTCTCCCGAACATTTCAGGATAAAATGAATTTACTCTCTACATTTCAGTATTTACATTTCTACATGCAGCAGCTATACTAAGATGCTATTGTCTATTGTTCGAAAGCATAGCAAACCTGACTTTTTTTTTTAACTTTCACCTACAATCCACAATGATCGGAAATAGCTATTGCTTTACTCCCACATGAAAAACTCACTGATCGTCCTGACATTGCTACTTGCATTTTCGCATTGAAACTCATAAACTGAAGGTGGATAGGTTCAACAAAAAGTATTTGGCATAAAAAAAACATTCAGAGGGAGTATGTTTCATTATTACGGAAGGAAATAACTTTCAAAATGTCTGGTATTCTTCATTGAAAATAAATCTGAAAAATTTTTATTTGAACGTCTAATGAACTTGGTTTGCAGCATTTGCTGCACAAGCCACTAGTTAGTATAATATTATACTGAGTGCAAACTGCGTGGATGCCACGCTCTTAGAGTCAAATCCCGCCTAAGGTATGGATATTTGTTTGTAAATATACTGACCTTTATTGTTTCAGATGTAGACCATCGGCACGCTGATCTCACACATTGATTTTCCCATCATTTGTTTGTCTATTGCAAGGCTTAGGAGAAGTTCACATGTGAACACAAGCAATTGATTTCAACTATTTTAACCGCAGGAAGTAGGCGAAAGTTTCAAACAAAAGGGATCACTTTTAAATTTCCCATCGGATTTATAGAACAAATTCAAACTATTCTCCTGTAGGAGAGCCTTTCAGTCATTTAAGTATATACGTATCCTATCCAATTACAGTACAATGTGTAACTATTACACTTTTACTACGTCATACTACAGAGTGATTTACATAGAACTGACACATTTCTTTCATTAATTGTTTCAAAACGAATTGTGCTAGCGACAACTTATTATACCTAAAATGTAGAAGAATTTTGGGAGATTATTTACCTCTATAGCAAATGTTGTCCGGCGTTGTCAAATCCGGAGATCTCGATGGCCACAGGTTTCTGGAAATTATTTCGTCGTCACATAACTGGATAAATGGAACCATGCTTCATCTGTGAACCATGTGATGGACAATATGGCAGGATTTTGCACAATGAACGTCTGAAACCAACAACAATAATTCAATCTTTTATCCTTATCTGGTCCCTGTAGCTGATGAACAACCGTAACCCTATATGGCTTTAGGCTCTCTGACACATTGAGTAGGTGTACCCTGTCTCCTGCGACAAACGTCCTAATGATTTTTTGGGTGACTGCTCCAGTCGTGCTCTTACGTCAACAACAACCGTGGGAAGCCTAGATGAACGATGCTTGCTCTTTTCACTCACCAGAGATCCAGTTGTTTCCAATTTGTTTACCAGTCCCAGTATTGTGTTTCTTTTGGGAGGATTGCGAACACCAAATTCCCTCTGGTATGCCCTTTGAGTAGCTGTAATTGAATTCGTAATTCAGTATTGCTTCACAAGGAAGAGTCGTTTATTTAATGTGTACTGCATTTTCACGTTGACACAAAATGTCGAAAACAGCTGCCAACAATAGGAATAAAACATAAACATCTGCGCATCTAGTGACTTGTTGTCGTTGGTTTCAGACGTTCATTGTGCAAAATCCTGCCATATTGTCCATCGCATGGTTCACAGATGAAGCATGGTTCCATTTATCCGGTTATGTGACGACCAAATAATTTCCAGGAACCTGTGGCCATCGAGATCTCCGGATTTGACAACACCGGACAACATTTGCTATAGAGGTAAATAATATCCCAAAATTCCTCTACATTTTAGGTATAATAAGTTGTCGCTAGCACAATTCGTTTTGAAACAATTAATGAAAGAAATGTGTCAGTTCTATATAAATCACTCTGTACTTTTGACCAATAAAACGGTAAGAAACGACGTGTTTCAACCAATCATGGCTGCTTCTCCTACAATTTTTATTACCTCCCTAGCATTTGTTCCCTTGTTTGTCAACATTGTACTTTAAATAATTGAACCTTTTAAAATGATTCATGTTTATTTGACCATCCTTACTTGAAACTTTTAATATCATTTATCTTGTTTACATCATTTAGGTTATGTCAGTGCTGTAATTGGGCCGGTACGAGTCGGTACACCGTACTGTCTAACATAAAAATTCGCTGTTACCGTACCGGAAAAAAATTAGATTCGAAAATATTTTAATTATGTATAAATAGTCTTTAATATAGTCTATTTTGAAATATATGTTGTTGGCTATTTGAAAAACATTTTGATTTTGATATCTGGTATAAACGTAATAAATGTCATCTCATATCCTTTGCTACGCTTGTCCATTCATTGTTTTATCTAAAACCATGGCCTGGCACTTCACGAGTAGTTGTGATTTGTAAATCTCAAGCTTTCATACTGCCGTGGTATTTTTATAATTAATTAACACTAACATTATGGCATGGAGCCTCAAGAAATCTGGTACACTCATTAGCTAATTTCAAAACTCCCGTAGATGCGTTCGCATATCATAATTTTATGATGTGATATAGATTGTATCAGAGATTGTTTAATATACAGGGACATCATTTTATTTTTACTTCAATTTTTATTGTACCAGAGTTTTTTAATCTACTTCACTCCCACCCCTTCTACTAATAAAGTTTCAACTGTTCCCCAAACAGAATCAAGGCCGCATATAGTAAACAGCACTGAGTTAGTGAGTATAATACGTTCCAGAAATATGTTCGCGTTTTCCAGTGACGAAAGAACTCTCAATATTGAATCATATTTTCGCACAGGTACTGTCCGTTTGCCTACGTCGCATCCCGATTTCCCCCACCTGCTTCTGCACGCCTCTCTGTAAAAGCAGGGCTGTCTTAGCTCTTTTCTGAAAACATTAATTTCTGTTAGGAATTGAACGTTTACGTAATATTATACAACTATTTAAAATAACTTAAATAAAAGGGCCTCGTTAAGTAATTAACTGTCACGTGATTTCCCTCCTTTCTACGATCTTGCGGCATAACCACTTGGACGAACAGTAGATAGTATGTCTGAGTAATTTTATCTGTGCGGGTCGGGTAGAAGTGAAGATTGAATTTACAATACATAAGGTACTCTTTTATAGAGTAGGTACAGAATTATTTCAACATGAGTTACTAGTACGAAGGACGGAACTGGCAATTGGAATTAGATGCAATAATCTATAGTGCGATAATATGCACAGAAGAACTGAAACCTGTATCGAAATGAACGGCCACCATTTTCAAAAATGTGCTTAAATATCCATGTTATGATTTTTTTTCAATATAACTTCATTCTCTATATTGTACGTTAATGTGTTGTAGACAGTATAATATACATTACATAATGAATACGTCCGAATGGATAGCTCAGTTCGTGAGTAAAAACACTTATTCTTAACACAGTACTGCATTTTGATTATACAAAAACCTAATGGAAATTATCAAACTCAAAATCGCGATATTTCCTAGTTTACGTAAATGGATGAAGTACTTTTCTTCCCTCCTATACCTAGTAAAGTGATTTGTTTGAGTTTTACGCCAGTATCATCGAACTCCAGTCTTGGAAGGGGGTAGCGAACGGTGTTTCCGGTTCTCTAAAGGTTTAGCCAGGTTAATATTAAAAATGTTAGTAAAAATAAAATGATGTCCCTGTATATTGACAATTGAAGTGAAATGCAACTGTTTTAATAAAAGTCTTCTTGACTAACAATCGTCCATAGAATCCAATGAAGATTGTATAGTTGGCACAGCTGGTAACAAGATAACAGTTAATCATAACACACTACTGCCATCTCGCGGAATATTTGTAATAATGAGATGGTAAAATAATACATTTTCAAGAGAGTTTAATATTTTAGTAAGTCAATTAATAATTTGTTGTATTAGAGTACTCCAATTTATTATAAACTTTATATATTTTATATTAATCAATTTATATATTTTATATTAGTCAATTAAATCCCACTCGAGTTTTGATTTTCTCTACATAAATCAAAACCTCTAGTCAGATTACTGTGAATAAAAATTATTTTTCTCTTACAACGAGAAGGGAAAGTTATCCCTATTGTAGACTGTGGAGACTCATAAGGTAGGCAAGGGTTAAAGCTCCCACCTTTACAGACAATCGGTATTAATAATAGAGAAGCCAGTCCTATGTGTTTGCTGCGTTTACCTCTACGGAAATTCCACTGGCACTCATTTCTCTTGAGAGACTCAGTTACCCCAGGGTAATGATTATGTAACGGAGAAAATCCATGAAACGCGTGAAATTATGACCCATGAACTTTCGATTTGCAACGTAACACCTTAAGAGCAAAATTGCTGCGCGCTTTCAATAACAAAATCGTGGCATAATTTTCAAAATATGATTACAATGATATTTAGGAGAATTATAATTATGAATAGAGAGAAATTACGGAAAAAAACTGTCTTTGAAGGCAGAAATATCTACATAGAATGTCATCGTCATCATCTTTATAATTACCACCACCTCATAAGAACCAGCCATGTTTTTTGGTGCTTACGGTAAACGAGAAAAAAAAATTATTTTTAGCTGTTAGATGTACAAATTTAGTATTAAAATAATGTAATTAATCTCTAAGAATTTTTTCACTCGAATTTTACTTTTTCCTGGGAAATTTTTAATTTACGCAGCAAACACGGAAAAATAGTGCTTTTTTTAATTCTCTTTAGTTTTAAAGCAAAATGGTATGTTAATTTTTTACTGTAGGGAAAATATTTGCCTGGCAGTTAACAGCCACCCCTTGTGAACATTGCTTTCGGCCTATACGAACATAAAATACGGATTTTAGCGGCATTTCATACAATGAGTTTTTATTAAACAACTCAGCATGTTTCAACACAAAAGAGGGAATTTAGCGGTACCAACACCTCTATTTCAACATAATTTTCGGATTCCGTTTATTTTCCATGGGCAGGATAAATACGCTGTTCATTTCTTCATATAATATATTCAATTATTTTTTGTAATAGTAATATACGTTACAAGAGCGGTATGTTCACGTTTTCATGTTCGAGCAAAAGATTGAAAAAGCGAAACGTAGTTTAGCTTTTTTAATTTCCGAGAACATGAAAACAAACATACCGCTCGTGTATCGGACATTATTTTGTGCGAAGATCGTTTATTACATACCTGAAAGACGAATTTCTAATTACTTGCAATGAAATCTCCATGTTGGTTTCTGTTTAATGACGCCAACTTCGGAACACCAAAATATCTTTCTTCAACATTGTTGCTGTAAAATGTTTTCTGTGTTTACTATACTCCAGCAGGCCGTGATATACGTCTGTCTTTTTTTTCCCCCAGTCTATAAATGCGAACTTAAAACAAACGGTAAGGTTATGTAATGATTTATTTTTCATTTTAATATCTTAACAATATTATTTATATAACATATTGCAGTAATAACAACGGCATCTGGAATCTCGTTGATTTTTTCACGGCTTCCTTAATGTTACTTGTATTAGGAATGCAATAAGTTTCGTGGAGTAGTAGACTTTACTTAATTTTTGCAAATATTTAAAAATAATAATTAACATTGTAATTTAGGTGAAATTGCAGTGGTAAGTTTCCAATTTATAATTATTACTATGTTAAACGTCTCTAAAAATAATATGTTAAAAGCCTAAAGCAGTAAAATGAATGTCGCGCTTAAGCGGTAAGAAGAGGGAAATTGTTATGTGTGTTAGGTTGGGAATACTGAATGTGGTATTTCACACTTACCGCGTATTGGTTCTGTGCGGAAAACAAGCAAATACGCACGATCTCGCACAAAAGTTATTTTTTTCTCATTTCTTCTTTTACTACGTCATAACTAGAGCCCGGATGTTTTAGGCATTTATAACAGTCAAAGTAGGCAGGCAAAAAAGGGAATAAAAACGTAAAAAAGGCACAATAATCTTTAAAAAAGGCATTATAATTTTAAAATGACATAATATATTTTAGCGATAAATTTAAATTATATCAACATAACTCACATATTTCCTTCGTAGGTGACACAATATGTTGACTTATAAAATACTTTTTTTTCGTGATTAACTGTCTTTTCACAAACCTTACATAACAAAACTCTTACATCGGTTGAAAACACATGAGCACCAAATTCACTAACGTAAGCATGAATTTACTGAATTTAAGCATTCTAGCTGACCGATCTTATACCTTCTGTCACCCGACAATAACTGACTGTCCCTCACTCAAATTCAGGGTTGCCAGATAAAGGAATCGAAGTCGTCATACCAACTTATGAAAATTGTCGTACTTCAGCATAAAATTGTCGTACATTTCGCAACTTCCTACTGTATTTCTAGTCCACCGCTGTGTAGTAATGGTTAGCAAGTCTGATCGTGAAACGAGCGGACCGGAGTTCAAATCTTGGATGAGACGAGTAATCTGGTTGAGATTGTTTACGGGTTTTCCCTCAACCCATTAAGAGCAAATGATGGGTAATTTTCGGCGCTGGCGTCATTTCACTGGCATTGTCACCTTCATGTTATTACGGAGTTGATAAAGAATCGCAATATAAATTATGGTGTATTTCACGACGCTCGCAACTGCAGAGGTTATACCAGCGTCGCCAGTGTGCAGGAATTTTGTCCTGCAGGAGTTCTTTTACATGGCAGTAAATCTACTGACATGACCCTGTCGCATTTAAACACACTTAAATGCCATCGACCTGGGCCGGGATCGAACCCGCAACCTCGACCACAGAAGTTTAGCGCTATACCGACTAGGTACCGAGGCCGATTATATATACATATATATACGGTATAATATATGTCTACCAGTAAATTTTAGTTCTAATTAAAAATACTACTAATTATTGTTCACATCCACAATGACATTCAGCATTGAAACAAATCACCACCCATTTCTTCATCATCAGCACAGTCATCGCAGTAAGGCGTACACGGTGACGCTTGGTTAGAAACAACTTTGTTATATTTAAAGTCAGCAGAATTTGATCTTTGGCCGGCAGATAGGCCAATAAATGCGGCGGGTGAAAATTATATCAAACTAATTCATCTACAGCCGACTCAAACCCGACACCTCTATAATGTCGGCGAGTTTAGACTTCTTAATGCTACTGCGGTACTGTTTAATTGATAAAAGATTTCCTTTATCAAACAAACAGGGAAGTTAATAACATTAAACTCGTATTACTTTGATATAACTGCGCCGTACACTGAAACCTAGAGCTCAAGAAGAAAAATTATGACTTCCATGGTAAGGATAGTTACCAGATCGATTTTCAAAGCATTTCCCCCCCTTAAAAGCATGTTTTTTTTTCATATTAGTCCAGGACAATGAAGAAAAGTTATCTAAAAGGAACGAATTAACCATCAATTTTATTTTAATTATAAACCAACATTATAAATTCCCAATTATTTTTTCCCTTCAGTGAAATAGTCGTAGAAAATTGCGTACGACTTAGAGTGTGGTCGACCTCGTACAATTAGTCGAAATAGTCGTATGCGTACGACTATAGTCGTACGTATGGCAACCCTGCTCAAATTTCTTTCTCCCTACAATAATGAATACGTGTAGCACAAAATTGTAACAGTAAGACTTGAAAATATGAAAGCAAACAATTGGAAATGCTACGTGACAACTTCTATGAGGACGAGCTTAACATTTAAAATTATAAAGCTGATTGTTGGTATCGTGAAGACGTGACAATATTATATTTGTAACTGTGGATTATCGATCATTATTCATATTACACCAACAGTATTAAAACACGATTATTAGCAGATTAAGGACCGAAATAAATTACTTTTATTTACTATTGTTAGTAAAGTTAGTCATTGTTTCAAATATTTAAATTTCTTACAGATTACATTACAATTAATTAGAAAATTGCAAATAAATAAGAAATATTGCTTTAAAATGACAAAAAAAAAGGCATTTATTAGTATGAAACACCTGAAAAAGGCGAAATAAAAATTATATCAATCGGATTTACTCCAAATCACATTTATATCTATGAAAATATTGATTTACTTCCACCCAGAAAAAAAAGAATTTTGCTAAACATCCGGGCTCTAGTTATAAGAAATTGTTTGGTAGAGTGTCACAAAACTCTATCCACTTTTGAACATGATCTGCATACAATATTTTCTGTTCGTTCCATGACATCATTTGGTGTAGAGCGGAGTTTTTCATGTTATAAACATTGTTTAGACAACAGGAGAAATCCACTCCTGTGGAGTAACGGTTAGCACGTCTAGCCGCGAAACCAGGTGGCCCGGGTTCGATTCCCGGTTGGGACAAGTTACCTGGTTGAGGTTTTTTTCCTGGGTTTTCCCTCAACCCAATATGAGCAAATGCTGGGTAACTTACGGTGTTGGACCCCGGACTCATTTCACCGGCATTATCACCTTCATCTCATTCAGACGCTAAATAACCAAAGCTGTTGATAAAGCGTCGTAAAATAACCTACTAAAATAAAACAACAGGAGAAGCTTCATTTTCAAATGTTAAATATCTGTTTATACTTATATACATTGCTATTCATTGCAATGTGTTTGGCGAACAAATATGACAACATAAAATGAATTTCTAGTGTATTTTGCATTATACAAACTCTTTTTATTTACTAGGTATATTCATATGTTGTAATTTCTTATGTTTTCAGATGTAGAGAACTAATGATTATTACAATGTAAACTATATTTATTTGCTGTAGTCTACATTATAAAACTGTTTCAAATCACTACTTAATAGACCTACTTAGAGGCTATTCTAATGGATTTAGCTACTTACATACCCTTACATTTCCAGTTTATTTGAATTGCGTCCTCCACCTCTCCCACCAAACAAGCTATACTCACAACGCGCACAAATAAAATTGAATTCAAACGAAAACTTACTAGGCACTTGGTCAGTAATTGATTACTTGTAAATAGTTTCTTTAATCTATGACAAAATATTTAAATATCCAGTAATTTCATCACTATACAATTTTGTTATTCTAGGTTTAATTTGTAATTCAGTAAATATAAAATATTCATTGTTTCTCTATGATAAATTATCTAGCTTTAATTATTCAGGTAATCTTTTCGTACTTCGATTTTATTGTAATTGTAAATTTAATACTAACTGTAATATTATTTGTAATTGTAATTGTAAATTTAATACTAATTGTAATTTTATTGTTGATATTGTAGTTGGAATCTCCTGGTAGAGGGGCAGAGAAGGCCTGACGGCCTTATCTCTACCAGGTTAAATAAATAAATACTAATACTAATACATTGCAAGGAACGGGATATTTGAGGTATATGTACACCTTTACATACAAAAAATTTTGTTTTGTATAATTTTGCTCTGTAAAATTTTTATACAATTGAGAATGGTGCCAGAAAGAGAATGAAATGAACAGATCCCTTGAAATCATGTCTAAATTGTTTTTAAAAATTATTTTGTTTATAATTTTGACGTGCAACTTGAAACATGATATCTCATTCAGTTTTTAAGATAGAGCCATAGTTTTTTCACTGTTTTATAGCTAAAACTATTCTTTAGTGCCTGACATAGAGCTATTTTTTATTTTTATTTACATTAATTAAATATTACCATATATGTAACTTACAATAATATCTTATGTTGCATAAATCATGTAAAAAATCCATAGATAATTATTAATTACATTAATGTTATATTACTCATTGTCAGGCACTGGGGGACATTTCAAGCTTCAAAATGACTCCAATATCGTCTTGGTATCACCATATTTGACTGAGATATCATGTTTGAAAGAATTAAATATTCTAAAATTACTATTTACAGGAAATGAGCCACAAACTTTCAGAGCCTAGAAGACTCCATCATCATATGTCACCCCTTAAGCAGCTTCATGTCGGTCCAGTTTCAGCTTCTTTCTGCCTCTCAAATACCTCCGCTTTGTTTTAAGTTCAGGTATTGAATGTTTTTTTGACACTTTTGTCCCTATTTCCATTAATGCAACAAATCCTGCGATGGTGTTTGTCCCAGGGTTTATGCCCATCCTCCTCAGAATTGTAATTTCTACTTTTGGACTCTTATTAAAATGACGTACAACATCATTGACACACAAATTTACAGTTTTATGACTAACAGTAAAAGATTATAAATTACTTCATTATGTAAAAAAAGTGTTTTCAATCTAATGATCATGCCCAGATATCTATGCATCTATTTCGGGACTAGAAAGAAGTTTATTTTACAAGCAATGCTGGATGAGGGGATTGATTGCTACGAAGATCACTCCAAAAGTAATGCACTCCAAAAGTAAGTGACCGTGGCTGATGACGCAGCATTTTGGAAAATGGAACTTATCTGAAAAACCATAAGGCATAAATCGAAAATTCTTATATCAAATTAAAGAGGAGAAAATTTTCTATTAAAATAGTTATATTTTGAAAATTCTAATTTTTTATCATTTTTTGCGTTTTGTGGGTGTACATATACCTTAACCGGGCTCTAGTGATCACAGTCAAGTGAAAGTCTAAAAACGCATGTGATCAGGTGTAGTTAAAATTAATAACATACAGGATTTGAAACATTATTCCATCTCAGAAATCGCTTCGATTCCTAAATGAAATGTAACGAATAGAGTCACACAGATTTACGAATAATGTTTTGTAATATAGCCTACGTATGTACGTGTATAAAGCATGTATAGCTACGTGTGTGTGCGCTGTGTATACGTGGAAGTATAGTGTGTGTAGCGGTGAGTCTGCATGTGGATATGTGGGCGACTACAGCTCCAAAGTTCGCTCAAACTCAGATGTGGAAATCATGAAATGTATTTTCCCTTTGTTTCTGTGTTGTAACACGGCAGACGACATCAAGTCCACCCACTGATGCCACTGCCATTGGAATCGATCGCGGACAGACACAAACAACGGCAAGCGACGGAGAGACACTCCAAACAAAACGGATAACCGGCATTCAGCGGCCAGGGCCGCAGGTCGTCCCTCGTGCGGGATTCCGCCGTGCATCTTATTAAACAAACACAACGTTTCAACGTCCTGCTAGACTAGAGAGTCTGTTTTGGTGGGGGTGATTACCGTATACATTTAGTATCACTAGTTCGTTTATATCACGTCATTCCATTTTCGACCTATGAAGCTGTAATGAAAGTTGAAATCCATCCAATCTCAGTCATTCATCGCGATAATTTCTGCAACCCGATTTATCACAATCAATTTATCTCATGGTCGTTCTTTTGTTTAGTCAGTGTCGCCGAATCTTTTCCCGTAAATCGATGAACAGGAAACCATTAATATTCATATTTATTTATACAGGGACATCATTTTATTTTTACTAACATTTTTAATATTAACCTGGCTATATTAAAGGTCTAGAACCGGAAACACCGCTTGCTCCCCCTTCCAAGACTGGAGTTCGATGATACTGGCGTAATATACAAACAAATCACTTCACTAGGTATAGGAGGGAAGAAAAGTAGTTCATCCATTTACGTAAACTAGGAAATATCGCAATTTTGAGTTTGATAATTTTCATTAGATTTTTGTTTAATCAAAATACAGTACTGTATTAACAACAAGTGTTTTTACTCACGAACTGAACTATCCATTCGGAGGTATTAATTATGCAGTGTATATTATACTGTCTACAGCACATTAGCATACAATATAGAGAAAGAAGTTAAATTGAAAAATAATCATAATATGGACATTTAAACACATTTTTGAAAATGGTGGCCGTTCATTTCGATACAGGCTTCAGTTCTTTTGTGCATATTATCGCACTATAGACTATTGCATCTAATTCCAATTACCAGGTTCGTACTTCGTACTAGTAACTCATGTTGAAATAATCCTGTACCTACTCTATAAAAGAGTACCTTACGTACTGTAAATTCAGTCTTCACTTCTGCTCGATCCGAAAAGATAAAATTACTCAGAAATTCTATCTGCTGTCCGTTCAAGTGGTTTTGTCGCAGGGTCGTAGAAAGGGGGGGGGAAATCACGTGACAGTTAATTACTTAACGAGACCCTTTTATTCAAGTTATTTTAAACAGTTGTATAATATTACGTAGACGTCCAATTCCTAAAAGAAATTAATGTTTTCAGAAAAGAGCTAAGACAGCCCAGCTACTAGACTTTACAGAGTGGCGAACAGAAGCAGGTGGGGGAAACCGAGATGCGACGTAGGCAAACGGACGACAGTACCTGTGCGAAAATATGATTCAATATTGAAAGATCTTTCGTCACTGGAAAACGCGAACATATTTCTGGAACGTACTATACTCACTAACTCAGTACTGCATACGCGGCCTCGGTTCTGTGTGGAGGACGGTTGGAAGTTTACTAGTAGAGGGGGTGGGAGTGAAGTACATTCAAAAACTCAGGTACAATAAAAACTGAAGTAAAAATAAAATGATGTCCCTGTATGTATTACCATCATACGGCTTTCAGGTAGTGGTTCCCCTCACATTTCTGCATATGGTGCACCACTACCCTTGGTTACATCCAATAACATATCCTAATATCATCTATATCTCCCCATATATTCCAATTACCTAAAGTTAAATCCTATTTCTGTCTATTTCTTTCTTCATCCTTTCTGATGTACAGTATTTTCAATTCTTCACCTTCTTTCTCTCTCCTAAATCGCATTCCCCACTATGTAATACTGTCTACCTTTCTCTTATACAGAAACATTCTCGTTTACATCTACTCATCCATCTCTACTACTATCATTGTCATCTTTCATTACTGTTATCCCTAATTTTCTGTTTATCTTAAAAACCTTTTTTTCTCTGATTAGTATTCACTAATTTTTCTACTTTCTCATCTACATTACCATACTACATTATTTGTCTCATTTATTGTTCCAATGTTGTAATGTTTGTAATACTTCCTTGCTATTACTTGTTCAATTCACTTTTTCACTGAATCCATTAATATAACGATGAAGTACTAAATAAAGTGCGAAATCCTATTTCCACATTTACATCTTCATCTTATAATTCCATGTGCATTGTATCTAAATAAAATGACACTCCTTCTTTCAGATTTGATAACTGCGTTTTCAACAATTATTGTTCATTTAATTAATGTACATATTAATCAGTTTGTTTGTAATTAATAATTACCGTCCAGCGGGGTGACTTTGTGCCATGAGGGTGACTTTGTGCCATTTGCGCATTTCATAAAAAAAACGTAAGGAATTAGTCTTTAAAACCGTCACAAGGTTTTAAAGACTATTAAACGTAAGGAAGTAGACTTTAAAACCGTCACAAGGTTTTAAAGACTATTAAACGTAAGGAAGTAGTCTTTAAAACCGTCACAAGGTTTTAAAGACTATTAAACGTAAGGAAGTAGACTTTAAAACCTTGTCACGGTCTTAAAGAATACTTCCCGGCCCCGGAGAGAATTTTTCTCCGTTCCATCACTCTTTCATCATATGATGACGCAGAATATCTGCATGGAAATATCATATGTACTTCGATACATCAAAATATATATGATATGCGTAATAAATCACTATGTGATTTAAGACGGCGCCTATACCGTCGGATCCCGGCCAACCAGTCACTCATTCGAGTGCACCTCAACACATGTATGGACTTCGGTTCTGCGTTCATAGACATCTATGACGTAGTGCAGAGGGCGGCCACTAGAGGGAACCCAAGAGATGGAGCTTAATCCGAGACGATTCTAACCGGCGTCGGAATTGTATCCGGCGTGGCTTAGTGGATAAAGCATCAGCACGTAGAGCTGAAAACCCGGGTTCAAATCCCGGCGCCGGAGAGAATTTTTCTCCGTTCCATCACTCTTTCATCATATGATGACGCAGAATATCTGCATGGAAATATCATAATATGTACTTCGGTACATCAAAATATATATACTTCCATACGGTTTTCGCGAATGGCACAAAGTCACCCTCATGGCACAAAGTCACCCCTCGCGACGGTACATTATGAAATGTTTAAATTAAATTATGAATTCAGCAGATAATGAAAATATATGTCTGTTATATGTTACATTAACAGAATAAAACACTCTCATACAAAAATTACTAATAACTAATTATATTACATTAATAATAATAATAATAATAATAATAATAAAATTAATAAAATAAATATTAAACATTCTTTCCCTAACTCTATCGGTACAAAAGTAACTAATTTTTGCAATTAGTTATCTTACAGAGGTTTAATAAGCTCATTTGGCTTTTACTATGTTTCTAGAAAGGAAAAATGTTTCTTAGGTGTACTGTACAGGAAAACAATGTTCTTATATAGACTGTAGTTTGATCAAGAATAAGTACTGAATGTAGTTTATTAATTTTTATTAGTTTATATTTGTGGAGCTTGTTTCCAAAAGGTACCAAATCCACAATTTTCGAAAAACGAGTTACAGATGGCAGCACATTCTTAGCTACCTCTAGAACGGAAACACTAGCCATTTCTCTCGATAAAGTACCAAATCATGTCTCCAGAAGTCACTGAAAACAGTGTTTTACAGCAGAAAATACCACATCCATGCTGAGTTTCATGCCAAAACATACCAAATCTCTAGCGTGTTCCTATTGGTTCTCGACTTTGTGTTACTGATACGTCACGTGTCATGCACAAATTTCATTGGCTATTATGATGACGTATTAGTTGTTTGCATTATTGTGACATTAACGAACTTCCATTTTACGATAATATTATAAATTCTGATTCTATTGTTAGAATAGAGGATGAGGATAACATTGATGTTCATTATCATAATTAGAACAAACATAGCCTCCATTTTATGAAATTTAATTAAGAATCTTTAGTAATATGTAGCTATTTAATTTTATAGTGCTAATGAATAATTCCTTTACATCCCCATTTATAATACTGAATTATTCCATGCCAATATCAAAGTCATGTTCAGGGGACTAAGAAAAAAGATTCTTTGTTAGTATCCATAGACTATTTTGACATTAATAAACTCCAATTTCACAGTAATATTATAAATGTTGAGTCTGTTGTTAGAACAGAGGATGAGGATAACATTGATGTTATTTATGATGATTAGAACAACAAACATAGCGTCGTAAAATGACCAAAAACAAAAACAACAAACATAGCCTAATTTTTTAAAATGAAAAATGTTTAATTATGTATTCACTTTTACAGTGATAGTAAATAATTCCTGTACATCCTCATTCATAATTAGGCTACTGAATTATTTCATGCCAATATGTACCTCATCCAATTGTGCTGCCAAAATGTACCAAATCCAAACTAAAATCATTAATAACTTCCTGAAAATGTGTGAAATATCTTAAATATATGCCTAAATATGATTGGTGACACATATAGAGTAATGACGTAAAGCCGTAACAATATACAATATTTTTTACAGCTATGAGCAGTTTTTTTCATTTCCTGTAAAATTAGATCTGTTGGATTTGGTACCTTTTGGAAACGAGCTCCACATTTGTGGCTTTCATTTTCATGTAATAATTTAGTTTACGGTTGTTGAAAGAAGGAATAATTTATGTTAATAATTGAAGAAACTGTTTCCAACTTTAGGAACAAAATGGGTCGTTAAACTCAGTGTATTGGTCGGTTGAGGACGCCTGGTTTACACAGTGCATTTTTAAGAAAACAAAACTGGAGATGGAAGTAAAGTTCTACATTTCTAGTCAATTTGAATATTTCACATTTTGATATTCAGAATCAGCAAGATCATGAGGCCATAAAACATCGATAACAGGGCACCCTGCCTTCTCCCCACAATAAATTGTACAAAATATGTCAGAAAATGATCCCTGGTACTATTTCTATAGTTAAATTTCGATCTTAATACAGGGACATCATTTTATTTTTACTTGCATTTTTATTGTACCTGCATTTCTGAATGTACTTCACTCTCACCCCTTCACTAACGTCCTTGCTCCCGTCAGACACACAAACTTACGGCCGCTGTTGCATTCGAAGTCTTCAAGCAGTGAAGTAAACACTGCAGTGTATAGTGTGTTTCATAAATATGATTGCGTTTTTCTATAGAAGAAAGAACCTATATTAATAATATCGTACTAAAAAATTATGTTCAAGAAACGATAAATTCAATTTCAGGGAATATGCTTCAAAATGTTTTTAATAATATGCGTACTGAATTGAAGCCTGGATTGTAATGAACGGCAACCATTTTCAGCAACTTGTTTAAAAATTCAGATTAGCTTATTTTGAATTGAGGTGGCTAGAAGCAAAGGAATGCTAGTGACATTTGTAATAACATGATTTAAGTGCATCCAGTGTAAGCAAAAGTATCTAAAATTTTAGTGGCAAAGGGATATTTTAATCGCATCACACATTAAAATTTAAATAAAAATTTCACCGGTTTTACGAAAGCTTAAATATTTAAAACCCATTTTCTCAAAAGTAACTTAAGTGCACTTACAGCCCTTTACTTATGACCCCCTCAATTTAAATGCACTCTCTATATTGTATGTTAACACCAATAATTAATATGCTAAGTAAAGTAGACATTACACAACGAACATAGCCGCCTGAAAAGTTGAGTTTTTGAAAAAAAAATGTTACTACTCTACTGTATTTTGATAAATTCCGTAAAAGTGATGATCAAACTGAAAATCGTAATATCGTATTTCCCTACAACATAAATGGATACACTACTTTTCTCCCCTCCTATACCTAGTAAAATGATTTGTTTACATATTGCACTAGTAACATCAAACTCCTGTAATGGAAGGGGGCAACAGTGTTTCCGAGTATAGCCAGTTTAATGTTAAAAATGTTTGTAAAAATAAAGTGATGTCCCTGTATAAGCCTGCGAAAACCGTAGATCACAATATAATAAACGAAACGATTTAATTACAACGTTTTCTATTATTAGTCATCAGTTCTAGTATAGGTCTATGCCATTGCTTTAGTTCCGTTTTAAGATATTTTCATATTAAATCATTTGTTAGTTTTTTTAATTTAAAAATGGCTTTTACGTAAGCAGAGACCACTTTTGAAAATAATTTATGTAATGCATGGAACATAATAACCTTGTCTCTGTGAGGATCTGAGAGGAAGGGCAAACACGTTTTATACTCTGCGTGCTTTAAACAGGCAAAGAACACCCTGCTAACGCAAATACCGGAGCTCCATCCCACTCGCACTTCGGTCACTCGGAAACACGGAACAAAACAAACGAAAACATTACAAAAAAAACCATGACATGTCCCACATTTCATTGCGTTCAAAGCTGGGGAGATTCGGTTTATCAACACTGGACAGGTTTCTGTGGGGTACGGATGGGACACAGAGTTTGCGTAAATCGTGAACTCTACCATATGAATTTGTTCCCACCTGCTGAGGTCAACTCGTTTGTTTCTGTATGGATTGAACACACTGGTGACAGAAACGTCTGACGAATATAAAGGTTTAAATTTGTACTTCGTAACAAAGTTCAGACTACAGCTTAGACTGATGTTTTATCTGTAGTAATGTCAGGAGAGGTCTGAGATTTATCTGGGAAATCCCAGACCTCGAGTGACATTTATTAGGATTATTTCGTGAATAAAATAAAAATGTAAATAATATACTGTATCCCTAAAATTCGATCACAAAATGATAATAATTGTATATTTACGAATACTTAACCTATTCAGACATTGTGAACTTGAAATAGATGAATATCGATTGCTGCAATAAAGAAATTCCATATTATTATTCAGTAATGCCAATTGTGAAAAGCGAAATACAGGTTTAACAATGTTAATTACATGTACTGCGCTTTTCTCTTGTTATTATAACATAAATACATTTTCATTATCTGCTGAAATCATAATTTAATTTAAAATCTTACAATATAATTACAGTAACCTGATTAATACATTAATTAAATGAAGAATTGTTGAAAACGCAGTTATCAAATCTGAATGAAGGAATGTAATTTTTTCAGATAGCCTACAATGGACATGGAATTAAAAGATGAAGATGTGCTGTAGATGTGGAAGTAGAATTTCGTACTTTATTTAGTAGTTCATCGTTACATTACATACTACACCGAGAACTAAGAACTGTGTGGGGACAGCTATATAGGAATGCTTATGTATTCACAGCGAGACATGTTGCTACACAGTGAAGCCATCTCTGTATAGGTAGGCCTAATGAAAACACGAATTTTATTACGCCACACGGAAGGCATTTTGATCAAACACCTTGGGTATATTACTATACAAAGTCTTTGGGTTTGTTATGCGATGATGTTACATAAATTTGAACATCTAACTTTCTATTAATTATTTAATTTCATTCACAAATACAAATTTTATAGGCTACAATTATAGGTTGTTACCTGTGGGAGCAGGACCAATGTCAGCTGTGCCTTATTTCGACCGTTACTCGTGCTACAGGAAAGCATTTTTATAGCTCGACAAACGCATTCTCGCTATAGTGTGTAACGGAGCTAAAGCTGCATCTACACAGTTCAATATTCCAATCGCGTATGCGTGCAATCTGGGAAGAATATTGAAAGAATCAAGTTTAAAAGGTACGTTCAATTGAGATCCATGAAGATTTTGTGTCTACAAGGTGCGCCGTTTTGAACGTCGTCTTCACTGCGTAAATGTATTAATTAATATTAAATATCAATCTTGCATTCATTGCTTCAAAATTTAAAGAAACTTTTAACCGTGTAGTTGCATCTTAATGTATTCATGATCATCAATTTACGGGGAAACAGTTGGCGACAACGACTAAAAAAAAGAACGACCATGCGATAAATTGATAGCGATAAATCTAGCAGCAAAAATTATCGCAAAGTGTGACTGTGATTGGTTGAAATTCAAAATTTCATTACACTTCATTGGTCGAAAGTGGAATGACGTCATATAAACGAAATAGTCAAAAACCATTCGTATAGCAAGGATCACGTAAGAGCAGTTCCTAAAAGTCTAATTTGGCCGTCTTTTCAGTGTTGCCAACTAATACCAGATATCACCAAAGAGGGAAAAATCAATGACATATACTATAATAATAATAATAATAATAATAATAATAATAATAATAATAATAATAATAATAATAATAGTAGTAGTAGTAGCAGTAATAATAATAATAATAATAATAATAATAATAATAATAATAAATAATGTCTTACTTATTTACCACATCTCATCTTTATGTTGCGAGGTGTTTTCTAAATGGTTCAATAAATTATGAAATAATATATTTTTGTCCTGGATTTCTCGCATATTATGTTGGTAATTAGGATTAGTATGATGTGATATTAAAATTTATTCTGCTTGGCAACATGAAATTTATTGCTTTAATCAAACAGTTTACGATTCAAGAGACCTAATCTAAAAATGTAGTTTGATCACGTAAAATGATCAGTACGAATTCCGTAAACAGAACACCACTTTAAAATGTATAGCTTATTTAAAATACCTACAAGCACTTTCTTTCTTGGAAAAGTCGCTATCATGCTATTTCCTTTCTTGGACATTTTAATAAGAACCTATACACGAAAGAATTCCATTAAAATGTCAAATATATTTACGTGCTATATTTCATACCAAGTAGGTCCATAAGTTATTTCCTATTTAATTACATTTAACTGAATATAGAGTTGAGTTGGAATCACACACCAAGAGGAACTGAATTGTGTATTGATATTAATATTAATAGCGGTTTTACTAATTAATTATTAATTCACAAGCCTAGGTACTTTCATTTTCATCAGTTTACATTACTGCAAACCGAAGTTATTGCTGCCAATATAACAGTTAGAAAATAACTGCCATTTGTAGTATTTGTCAGTACACGAAATTCGAAACGAAGTTGGTGAAAGAGAATTCAACCTGAGAGCTAGAAAATCACTATAATCCACTAGCATATGTAATAATAGGGAAAAAATAGTTCGGTTTTACCTTAGGATATTAAGTAAGCGGACCTAAACTATACAGCTGTGTTTACCGCTCGCCGAAACAGAGAGGAAGATACGTCAGAATGACATAGACTTGCTTTAGGTAGAGGAGAGGGAAACGACCACTCAGCTATCGAGTGGAGTGCCATGTGTATTCTCAGTAACTGTTTCACGTTGCTTACCTACTGCTACAGTACAGTATGGAGGAATCTAAAAGACGGAACATAACATTTAACGCTGTGTTTACCGCTCGCCGTAACAGAGAGGAAGATACGTCAGAATGACATAGACTTGCTTTAGGTAGGAGCGTATTCCGAATCTCACCGGTGAGCAATCCGATGGCATCACGGTGTTCCGAATTCCACCGATGACGTCATTGATGCTCCACCGGTGTCGCACCGGTGCCATCAACTTGCAGAAGTGGTGGCAGGCTCCATCAGCCGCCATCAGTGAATCTGATTGGTTCTTGTATAGGGCGGGAATTAGCAGACGAATGACATCGTGCACTGTTGTGTCATGGCGGTGCTTTAGTTCTGTTGTATTGTTTGTAATGAGCACAACGTAAAAACAATATGTTAATGGCTTATGAGCGAACATGTCAACCGACCAGTTATTACTACCGGTTCAAGAAATAAGTTGTTATGATCTCTTTTATTTGAACGAGATGGCAGTACGGAAATTTCGCAAAATTTTGCTAGCGTAGCACAGATAACCACTTACACAGTCGCCATGACAGCATCGATTCTTCCAGCAGTTTTGTTCCTTATTTTCGTTGCAACGTGACGTCATTGATGCCACCGGACCGGTGAGATTCGGAATACGCTGTAGAGGAGAGGGAAACGACCACACAGCTATCGAGTGGAGTGCAGTGTGTAGGCCTATTCCCAATAACTGTTTCACGTTGCTTACCTACTGCTACAGTACAGTATGGAGGAATCTAAAAGACGGAACGTAACATTTAACATTTAACAATTTACAGCTCGAACTTATTGATCTTCAATGTGACCTAAGGGCTAAAGATCGTTTGAATAATACTACTAGCCTGGTTGAGTTTTACAAGACTAAACATTAGCAATAATATCCACGACTACACAGGCTGGCTGTGAAAATGATTGCTATGTTTGGCTCATCATTTATATTTGTGAGCAACTGTTTTCTATAATCAACTTTAATAAAGGCAGACATCGAACATCTGTAACTGATGTTTCATTACGATCAGTAGGCTACTGTTTCTTTCAGCTGCCAACAGCATAAAACCGCGTTTTGATGTACTGATAAATAAAAACATAACAAAACGATATTGCACATTTCAGGAGTTATAGAATTTCTATTATTTCTGTAAAATAAATATTTCTTTATTAATTAATAATAGTCCAAAATAGTTTTGGAAACACTGAACGGGAATTCATTTCATAAACACTCGTAATAGTACTTCCTTTTGTGTACATTTTGTACGAGATCACCCCTTCTTCCAGTGCACCCTTATACAGAGCGCAGTCAATATCTGCCTCCTCTCATGAGCTGTGAGCCGGCTCGGAGAGCACAAACCTTGTGCGGGCCTGATCTACAGTATATACAATAGTCTTTGCAGTTATGATCACTATTTCAACTATTATTGCTGTTGCTATTGTCATTGCTACTGCTATTATCGCTACTCATACTTGTACTGCACTTATTTATGCTACTGTTATTTTGTTCACTATCACTATTGTTATACCAATACTAGTTTTAATGTTTTAAAGCGACGAAAAAGGAAGTAGTTCTATAGACGAGAGTTGAGTGCGACCTAAAGGGGTAGCTTGTATAGTGTAGTCACACTGAGTTGGAATATGACTTTTTCACAGCATTTTGTTATGCAACAATTTGTATGCTAGCAACAAACTGGCAATACAATACGAATTGAGCGAGCTGCGATGTTCTCTTGTTCCACGGGACAATGTTCCTAAACTTATGTCGCCTAGCAACTTGCGTTATTATGTAGTTGCTTTCGTATGTTGTATCATTCATTTCCAAAGGAATTTTACAATATTATATTTGTTCGAATCAGATTTCTGCACATTTAAAATACAAAACTGAAATTATTTAATTAATTTATTATTATAATACATTGCTCTCTTAAACTGACAGAATAGCTTCCAAAATGACTGTTTCTCTAAGAAATTAGCAGTTACAAATCTGTTTTGTTTCACGCAAGAAATCTATACTAATAATAAATCTGTAGCCGAAATTTTTTTGGTAATTTTCGATTTTCCAAAAATAATTGGTCCTAACATATATAATTAACCACCCCCAAACCGAAAATCGCTTTTTTGAAATTTTTGTTTGTATGTCTGTCTGTATGTATGTTTGTTACCTTTTCACGCGATAATGGACGAACGGATTACGATGAAAACTGGAATATAAATTATGTTCGTTGTAACTTAGATTTTAGGCTATATGGCATTCAAAATACATTATTTAAAAAGGGGGTTATAAGGAGGCCTGAATTAAATAAATCGAAATATCTCGCTTATTATTGACTTTTGTGACAAATGTTACATAACAACAGTTTATTTAACAATAATTTGCGATAAGTTTTATTCCACGCAAAATTTTGATAGGACTGATATTTAATGAGATAAATGAGTTTTAAAATTAAAATAACTGCCATCTAAGGCCGTATAATGAGATAAAATACAAATGACTTCGTCTATAAGGGGCCTTGGACAGCAACAATCGAAAGCTATGAAAGATAGCCTACAGAGAATGTTTCTGTGTTTGTATGAAGTAATATCGGAAGCTAAATTAACCGATTTGTATAATTAATTATTATTTCACCATTGGAAAGTGTAGTTTCTCTAGATGGACATAATGCTATAATGTTATTACAGTAACTTCTGATATAATATAATATAATATAATATAATATAATATAATATAATATAATATAATATAATATAATATAACATAATATAATATAATATATAACATAATTTAAGTTATTTGAAGGGTTCAGAACCATAGTGGGCCAAACGCCATTTACTGAATACGTAGAAAACAAGGGTTAAAATTAAGTTATTACCATAATTCAACGGAAACCTATAACAAGTAAAATAAAATATACACATTAAATCTAAATGATGTCAATGTTCATTAAACTATGGTTGCATGTAAGAAAAATTAGAAACATGTTAAAGGAATTGTCATTGCACCAATGAGTGGTCTCTGGACAAAAATTATCGCATTTTAATTATTTGCATGCAATTTAAATTAAGTAATATATTTAACGATTTATCCTTCTATCAAACACGAATGTTCCCTGGATCAAATGTCCTAGTTTAATTATGTAATTACTTTATATTTATTTCCAACGGGTGCAGCGGAGCGCACGGGTACGGCTAGTACGAGCACAAAACTGATGTTATATACACTGATTTTTCTGAAGCATTTGATAAAATAAATCATAAAGTCTTACTATACAAATTACTAACATTTGGTTTTTCTACAGAGTTAGTGAATTTCTTCTTCTCATATCTCAATAGTAGGAAACAGTATGTAACATTCCGTAATTAGCACTGTGAGTATCTTATTAGTAATTCCGGCGTACCACAAGGCTCTAATTTAGGACCCCTTTTGTTTTTGCTCATAATTAATGACTTACCTGAAGTAATAACTCAATCACACTACTTTGTATTTGCTGGTGATTTAAAACTCTTGAAAATTATATCCGAACTAATACTGTAGATGAAGCGAATTTTCAAACAGATATTAATAATGTTACATCTTGGTGTAAAAAGAACTATCTGTTTCTTACACCAAATAAATGTAAATAGGTCTACATGAGTTTTTGAAGGAAAATAAGTGAAGAAACTATTGATTATTTTATAAACGGCGTAGGTTTTGAATCAGTATAAACAATTAAGGATTTAGGCGAAAATTTCAACTTTTATATCACATATTACATCAAATTGTTAATTCTACTTATAAAGCACTTGGATTTGTTGTAAGAAATTCAAAACTGCTTAATAATCCTGCAGTCCTGAGTCTACTATACAATAGTTCATTTAGAAGTAAATTAGAATATGTCTCAATCATATGCGACACAATCCATAAAGATCAACAACATGTAGTTGAAAATAAATTTTCAAGATTTATGTATTTTAAATCGTTTCAAAACTCGGACACCAACATTGCAGCCAAGATCAATGTTTAATATAGGAGATCAGTATGCACAATTTTATTTCTCAGAATACTCACAAACAAAATCGATTCTTAAGATATATTGAAATTAATTCTCTTTTAAGTCCCATTCGTTAAGTCACGTAAAAAAAGTAATTTTCCATATTTCTAAATCAAAGACAGTCATAAAAATTCATCCCTAATCAGAATGTTGTCCCTTTCTAATCGGTTAAATAATCCCAATGATATTGATTTATTTTCAGGAAGAGATGATATTAAGAAACACATTTATGCAAATTTGGTTGATTAAGAAGCTACTTCTCTCTCTCTCTCTCATATTCAGATTATTCAGTTTACTCATTGTATATGTTATAATCAGGGAACGGATTTATATGGACTAAAAATATATGAAATATGTAAATATATATGTAGTTATTTTTACCAAAATATGGAATTAAATATGGATTTTTACCAAAATATGGAATTAAATATGGACTTAAAATTATAAAAAAATGACTATGTACGTTAAATATTGGTACATTTTAATCAAACTAAACAAAAAATATAATGGACGTACCTTATCTTCCAATGTAGTTTCAACAAAACACAATTTTTATTGTCTGTTACCATAACAATAGGTTACAAACATTTCTTTCAAGTGCTGAAAAGTGAATCTTCTTCTATTGTCTCTGAGGATAGATTTATACTGACTAAAAGAGCGTTCGACGTCACAAGAAGTAACTGGTACATAATTCAATTTCACAATGTCTGCTGGGGATAAGTCCAAGTTAATCTTCACTGTTGATTCACCACTCATCACAGCAACAACCTTTTGTAGTTCTTCATATCCAGGGTTTTTTGAAAGTACAGTGTCCACCTTAGCTCTTACTGCATCTGCAACTTTACCTCTACCACGATTCAGTTGTTCCACAGTACTATTTATAATTTCAAAACTTTCAGATAGTGAAAGGTGCCTATTTTGGAGACTTTTGAGTGTTTTTATGATGCATGAAAATGTATGCTGAATGTGAGCTAAGTCATTCTTCACACTTATGTCACAGGTAACTGTTTTCGCAGTATCAATTGAGACTGCATCTTCAGAGTCCAATGCAAGGAGAACATTGTTAATAGAGTCTATATGTTCGGCATAATATTCAACTGCTTCTAGCCATGTACCCCATCTAGTTAAAATTGGCTTTGGTGGCAATGGAATTTCAGGGTACATTTCTTTCAACACGTTAACTCTACTGGGAGCTTTGAGAAATACTTTTTTCACTGATGAAATCAACAAATCTACTTTAGGGAAATTGTCTCTGACCACTTCTGCCACACGATGAAATGCATGCGCCACACAAGTAAAATGAGTCAATTTAGGATATACAACAGATAATGCTTGTCCAGCTTTGACCATATAAGGGGCAGCATCGCTAATAAAGAATAACACATTATCGTACATAATACCCTTTGGCCACAGGATACCCATAGCTTCGTTGAACAGTTTAACTATAGTTTTGTTATTGCACTTTTCTAGAACATCACAATGTAAAAGAATTCGTTCAGAATATTGTTCACTTAACAAACCGATAACTACATTACCAACAAGTCTACCTTCTTTGTCGGGAGTCTCATCAATGGAAACCCAAATTGAACTATCTTTAATTTCATCTCTTATCTTCTGTATTGTCTCATCGTAGATGGATGGAGCATACGTCTTCCTAAGTGTTGACTCATCCGGGATTGTATGTTGAGTATATTTTTCAAGGAATTCCCTGAAGACCTTATTCTTTAGTTTGTAGAGAGGAATATCAGCAGAGATGAGAGAACGGCACAGGTCGATGTTAAACTCAGATCTTACATTCGATGTTGTTGGTTGTGTTAAAAACAATTGTCTCTGCTTGGAATTTAGTTGTTTGTTGGCCTGATGTTTACTAGTTGTAATGTGTTGTTGCACCAGGAACTTTTGTGTAGATGATACTGCACACTGACACAAATTACAAAATAATATTTTATTGTCAGTTGATAAACCATCTTCTTTAAATTCTGAAATGTAACTTGTTAGTTTTGATTTTAAATTGACTGAATGACGTACTTTTGGCATATTTACCGTCTTTATAGTATGATTTACAAAACTGAACCTATGTGTACTCTGACTGGCATTTAACTGTTGAGCTGCACAACTGAAGTCTGTTAAAATTTTTAAATTAAATTAATACAGTTTTGTAACTTACTTTCCCATTGTTGATAGGACTGCTAATTTTCAAATAACTCTGATGTTAAAGGGATTACTGAACATGTGTTTAAATCTCTATTGTTGAAATGTATTTTTAAAAGTTAATGGAATGTTGTTTTGTTTTATTGTTAAACCTAATATAATATGGACTGTTTTATATGAAATATGGAAAATATATGGAAATTAACGAAAATATGTACTAAACTCTAAAATATGGAAAAATATGGAAAATAAAAGTAGGATTTTTCAACCCTACACATTGTGAAACATAAAGATAATGCAAAATATAAATTATATTAGCTTTATAAGTAAATATGTATTTACATATAAATCCTTTCTCTGGTTATAATACTCTGCTGCAAATATAAATTTATTTTACATTATTAACTATTTTCTTGTAAGATGGAAATGTTAAGGTGTTTTTATGGGCAGTAATTCCTATGTAGACCTACATTACTTTCAAAATATAAATAAATAAATAAATAAATAAATAAATAAATAAATAAATAGGTAAATAAAAAATAAATAAATAAAACAAATAAATAAAAAATAAATAAAACAAATAAATAAACAAATAAACAAACAAATAAATAAATAAAAATATATAAAACAAATAAATAAATCAAACAAATAAATAAAACAAATAAATACATAAACAAACAAATAAATAAATAAACAAGCAAATAAATAAGTAGGTGGGTGCGTGGGTGAGTGATTGAGTAAATAAATAAATAAGTACATAAGTAAATAAAAAAATAAATAAAACAAATAAATAAAACAAATAAATACATAAACAAACAAATAAATAAATAAGTAGGTGGGTGGGTGTGTGATTGAGTAAATAAATAAACAAGTAAATAAGTAAATAAAAAATTAATAAATAAAACAAATAAATAAAACAAATAAATAATGCAAACACATTCTTAAGTTTAAAAATAAAGTGAAAATGTTTGTATGATATTTGATAAATTTTATTATAATTTTTTTTAAGTGTTACTAGCATTATATGGTACTAATTTTTATTTTGTTTATCTGATGCGTGTAACCTATAAGATAAAACATTGTAATAAATATAAATAGATCATTATCTTAATTAATAACAGTGCATATCTCCAATAAATGATTCCTTAGCATCGCCACAGGTACACTTGATGGAACTTGTCACTAGAAAGTTATTGAAATTTATATTTTCCTCGCCATTCATAAAATATTTTGATATGATACCTCTATAACTGAAACTCGATTAATATATTTCAGTATTATTTGTATTTATCCTGGTAATAATGAACAGTTTGACTCGTAGACATTTTATTTTTTCAGCATTAACTTCCCATGATTGTACGAGAAGATTCGAAGAGAACGGCAGTTACGTAGACTTTCGGCTCCCCACTACTACCAATAATGCACAACACAATGTCAATACGGCGGTTGCTGTCGTCTGCGATACAACGAACTTTTCTGTTGATTTTCGAGTTCGTCATTTTTTCCGGTTATTGTATGCTTATTTAAGTTGTGTTAACTCTCGCTAGTGGTTTTATATTTTATTTTATCCGTCTTAGTATTTATTTTATTATTGTAAATATTTTTGTTTTATTACTATTATTATTATTATTATTATTATTATTATTATTATTATTAGTATTGAATTATTTTGTATTACAATCTTTGTATCATTTCTGTCACGATTATTCTATTATTATTATTATTATTATTATTATTATTATTATTATTATTATTATTATTATTACTATTATTTTATATCATCAGCATTATTATTTGAACCCTGTAAAATTTATGTAGACTACTGGACTGTACCCGAGCACGAACATATGCTCATTTCGGGTATCTATCCAAATGTAAATTGTAAATACATTTGAAATTTGAAATTTTAATCAAGAAAAATGGATTAACTTCTCATAAACATAAAAGAAACAAATAAAACAAACACATAAAACAAACAAACAAATTAATTAATTAATTAAACAAATAAATAAAACAAATATATAAAACGAACAAATAAATAAAACAAATAAATAAAACAAACAAATAAAACAAACAAATAAATAAAACAAGTAAATAAATACATAAAGAAATAAATAAATAAACAAGCAAATAAATAAATAATTAGGTGGGTGGGAGGGTGGGTGAGTAAATAAATAAATAAATAAGTAAATAAGCAAATAAATAAAAATAAATAAATAAGTAAATAAATAATAAGTAAATAAATAAATATTGGGAATTAGATTGATGGTTTTCCCAAAACACGATCTAAAATATTTAATATTCAACAATTTTTATCTAGAAAGGAAGCAAAAACGAGCAAAGTTGTATTTTTTTAAATACCTATTACAAAGAAAAACAGTCCACACCTGTGCTGTAACGGTTAGCGCATCTGGCCGCAAAATCAGGTGACCCGAGTTCGATTCCGGTCGGCGCAAGTTACTTGGTTGAGTTTTTTTTTTTCGGGAAATGCTGGACCTCGTCTCATTTCACCGGCATTATTACCTTCATCTAATCCATTCGCTAAATAACCTAAGATATTGATAAAGCGTCATAAAATAATCTACAAAACAATCAAAGAATAACTTCCTGAAATTAATTATACTACTTATGATTCACCCTGTTTATGTAACCATAAAACTATTCAGCTTATGTTTCTCTACGCTACATCATCATCATCATAATCATCATCATCATCATTATCATCAAGAAGTTCTTCTTCATATCATGGCATAGACCAAATTTTTCTGTTCTAATTAAAAGGAAATTCTTCTCAAGTTTAAAAATGATCCATTGTTTCCATGGTTTTCCATGAGACCTTTCTCCTTCTGGTTAATAAAGATATGTATATATATTTTTTTTTTGGAATAAATTTGTTTCGTTCTTAAATATTCAGCTAGTAATTCTGATACCATTTGTTCCTATCGCACATTTCAATCACATTTCATTCTTCCCTAATATCTACATTTCGCTTTTGATCAGTTCTTCTGCACTCTGCCACGACTCTTAAAAATACATTTCTGCAGAGTCCAGTCTTTGTTCTTATTGTCCAGTATTCTGCTCCTTACGTAAGCAATGGCACTATCATTACATCATAAAGTTTTGACAGTTACTCAATTCTTGATCCTACCGGTACTTATTTTCATATTTATGTCTTTATCTCCATCAATTCCTAAATTATATCCCACATATTTAAAATTGTTAGCTTGTCCATTTATTTGATCATCTACTATTTTTTTCTTACTGAATATCTTCTTTTGAAGGACAGTATTTTAGTTTCTCTGTGGAAATGTTTAAATTAGACTGTTGTCTGTCGCTTAAATTTATAGACATGTAATACAAATATAAAATCGATCGTTGTTGTGAAAAAGTGTTAAGGGTCTTCGGCGAGAATTTCTAAAATAATAACAAAATAAATTGTCTGAGTAAAATTACAGTGTGGGCCTTTCATATCCAATTGTTCACAGAATTGATTTTCCCAAACTATTTCCTACAATTTTCTCAAAATTTATATCATACTCAATAATATTGACTAAATAACCTGGAAGAACGGCATAGTTTTCGGTCAGATCCTCATTTTATTGTGTGCGACCTATCATGTCATAAGAAAGAGCACCAAGATAGAATAAGCGACACACTACCAAAACTGTTACATCTGTAAGAATCAAAAGCAACCAGGTATGTAGCATAACTATAGCTATATATATAATTTGAACTGGTAATGGAAATTACGGAAAAACGGCTGAACGGGTTTTAATAAATGACCCCTCATTTTGAAGCTTGGAACTCAAAGTTTTTCAGAAAAATAGTAGTTTTCAGTGAAATATCAATTTTACTACATTATTTTCCTATTTTCCAAAATCCATCTTTCTTCAGTTTTGAGAACTAATTGCATTTCAACACGGCCGTGATTTCAGAATAAAACAAAACACACACTACAGTAAACAATATTACACGAAGGCCATGACATGCAGGATTGCTGACATATTTAGAATTCAAATGCAATTGGTTATTCAAAATTTGTAAACTTATTGACAGTAATTTACAGGCCTGATTTTGCGGTGTGTAATTTTCTGAGTACAGCTGTGCATTGGATATTGAAATCTACAAAACTTGAGGTGGTTTGGTGACATTATTACCATTACAAATGAAATTTCATTACAGTTAATGTCATGATGTGACTATTTTACTTTAATTATACCTATTAATGCTATACTGATTATATGAAAGTGAAACATTTTGGGGTTATATAAGTAGATATAGAGAATGTGTTATATTAGATCTTCATTTCTATAATTTACTGAGTGGTGACTATTACATATATATAAACTACAAAACTTACGTAAGATAATAATATTGTTATTAAAAATTAAATATTTTTATACTTATTAATCAAGTGGGGTTGGGTCTTTTTCATATACTTAATGGCGGTGTAGTGTAGATATTTATATGCGTCATTCTCTTCAGTATTGGCTCGAGAAAGCGCAAAAATTACAGTTCCTAAGGAAAGACGGTATTACTTACTGATAAAATAAGAGGCCTACAAAATTTTGTAGTCACTCGATCATTTCAGCAAGATCTCTTAGCAGAATAAAATGATTTTACCTCTACATTTCAAGCTCTACAAGCAGCAGCTATACCAAGATGCTATGTCTATTGTTCAAAAGCATAGCAAACCAGACTTTTACAATCCACAATGACCTGAAATAGCTATTGCTTTACTCCCACATGAAAAACCCACTGATCGCCCTGACATTGTTACTTGCGTTTTCGCGTTGAAACTCAAGATATATAGGATACGTAGGTTCAAGAAAAAGTATTTGGCGTAAAAACCATTCATTATTATGGAAGCAAATAACTTTCAAAATGTCTGGTATTTTTTATTGAAAATAAATCTGAAAAATGTTTATTTGAACTTCTAATGATCTTAGTTTGCAGCATTTGCTGCACAAGCCACTAGTTATTCTTTATTCTGCGAGGACAGTGTGGAGATTTCAGCAGTAATTAATTTTCAATATTTGGTTTCAGTGTAGACATATTCCCTCGTAGTACTATAGATAAATTAGAATCAATAATTCGAAATATGCTGTTATCATCATTCAAAACTGAAAAAATGATTCATATATTACGTACGTTGATGCAAACGTTGCCGTTACAGGTCCACAGAAATTATTTTAATTATACTAACAAATGAATAATATTTTGATCTTGTAAAGTAAACAGTTCGCCACTGGAGCCACTATCTACTGCAGTCATGTCAATTGATGCCCATAGGCGCAAGCGCGCGCTTTAGAGCTCAGGAGATTATAATAATAATAATAATAATAATAATTATTATTATTATTATTATTATTATTATTATTATTATTATTATTATTATTATTATGCATCTGTAGTTTGGAACTCGATTACAACTACGGACTCGGCTAAATTAGAAAATATACAAAGAAAATTTATATCCTTATGTTCATTCAGATTTCTGCCCATTAATTCCGGGTACAGTTATGAGAGAAAATGTGAATATTTTAATTGTCAAAATCTATATGCTAGACGCCATGAGCTAGATTATCTGTTCTTTTGTAAAGTCCTCAAAGGTGATATATCCTGTGACTCTTTCTTAAACAATATTACCTTACGTATTCCAACAAAAGATATGAGAGCCCACAAACTTTTCTATATTAGAAATTCGAAATTTCTTTCACCAGTCTCCAGATGCATTAAAAATGCCAACATGCATGGCTGCGAATTCGATCCCTTCAATGTATAGACTTTGTTTGCTCTTGGCAACGATTTATCATTTATGTATTCTTTTAGGCATTATACTCAATTAACATTCTCTCATAGTATTCTTAGTTATCCATTCATCGTCATTATTGTAATTGTAATTATATTTATGTGTAATAATTATTTTTGTTTTATGTTTTTGTTATATTTGTGCTGAACTGTAATTGGCCACTGGCTGTTGTACAGCACATTAAATAAATAAATAAATAAATAAATTATTATTATTGGGTTATTTTACGACGCTGTATCAACATGTAGGTTATTTAGCGTCTGAATGAAATGAAGGTGATAATGCCAGTGAAGTGAGTCCGGGGTCCAGAACCGAAAGTTACCCAGCTAGAGCTCAGGAGAGCCTGAGCGCTTTACAGAGGAAAGGAGACAGACGAAAGAGGTGGTATATGCCGCTTGGTCGAGCTATACTCAGGGATGGCCAGAACTGATTCAACGGATAAAGGGAAGAGAACTTATTAAAACTGTATCCATGTTAATTTTTAGATTTGCCTGAGAAGTATAATTGCATTATAAGAATATAAGTTTTAATTTTAATGCACGTCTTTCACAAGTTTGTTTTTTTTTTTTTATTTAAAAGGAATATTTTCTCAACTTTTTTTTATATAAAAGTGAAATTTTCAGATATAGGCCTATTTATTTAGTAGCCTTCCAGGTACTGAAAGAATGCTTTCGTAAATCTAATATACCGTATATACGTATTACTGAAGATAGTGTATTGAAAATTTTGAAAATATTCGCATGGAAATTGTTTGTAAGGAAATGAATTAACAAAGCAAATACTGTTACATCATAAGCAAAAGATACGTGCCCATGTGTTGTAAAAATGTCAGCTCTATAGCTTCAGCACATTTCGAGAAAATAATTTAATATTCTGATGATAGGAAGTTGCTCACAAAATCACCTTAAAAACATAATGCGATATGAGTTTTGTTATGTAATATTAGTTACATTTAAAACAGATACAGTACCTAGTAACTTTGCTTTGTACTGTAATATTGTTTTGATTAGTTTATTGATTACTTTTATAACGCTAAAATACCATCAATATCAATTTCAACTTATCATGTCATTCTCAATCTCTTTTTTTGGGATATCACTTTTTTATGATTGATGTGTTTCATCCATTTAGTAGATTATACTGGGTGTTCATTTCAAAGTGTGTCATGACGTCACTGTTGTTGGGTCACCGATTTGAAGCGAGTTTCAGTTTATATGTTAGAGAAGTTGCCTATTATTTAAGGCGTTCTTCAATCTGAACTTGAGAACGTGTACGGTATAACTTGAACGTCGTAGCAACAGATGGCGGTCTGTACGGTCTGTGTGCTACCATAACCTCTTTCGAACTGTGTTTTGCGCCGGCAAGTCGTACGCAGGGTATTTGTTATCATCGGTTGCGTACGGTAACATTCCACAACACAAATCAAATGCTCCGTGTCCATGTTGACCGTCGAAGTTAATGTCAACAAATACGTAAGTAATCGTCTTAACCCTCTCCCCATATCCCGACAGTACGTATTTCCAAACAGTTCACATTCCTGCCACTACTGGCGTTACCGTACGTATTGGTACTTACTCTTCAGAATGAACGCCGTACTAGAGTCATCGGTCTGTCTCCGTGAAGTGCTGGCGTGTTCACTGTCATCGTTTATCATCCACAACTCATTCATGTTTTTTTTTTTTTTTTTTTAAATAGTTAGTCACCGGTCGGTGCGGTACTTCGGTGCTATTTATTCAGTACATAAGAGAATACAATTTTACATTAGAGAATTTAGCTGGCTACATGGGATCATTGAATTGAACCCGAGGCCAAGAAAGAGAACGAAGAAGAAGAAGAAGAAGAAGAAGAAGAAGAAGAAGAAGAACGCCGTACTAGCTAGGCAACTCTTAGGTTATACACCTCTGCGGAAGTGTAGGAAGATTGAATTCTCTAGGCTCATCGGATAGCCACATGACGGCATACAGCGAGCCATGACACATTTTGAACTGAACACCCAGTAGTTGTACTGCTATGGAATTTATGTGAATATTCCTTGTTGACTCTTTATTATGTTTTTAACGTTTAAAACACAACTGCAATATTAAGAAATTGGTGTTAGTACTTTTGTTTTCCAGACAATATAGATAATATTAAACAGAGAGAAGCCATATAAAAATAACGACATAAAATTTCACGTTCCGTTTGAAGTTTGTGCACCACTGTTTTCTTAATCCAACAAACAGGCTGCTTATTGCTTCTTCCATACCAAGCGCTTGATGCCAGCGTACGCCGTCAAGGTCAGAAAAATGCTCTTTCTTTGACATCACTGATCTACTGTGTCCCATGCTGCCATAACGTAAAATGGGAGACTCTAAGGAGGGGGTATTACCGGCAGATCTTGTTCCCCCAAACGACATCACTGTACCATCATAAAAAAAAATGGAGTTGTCATTTGTTTACCAGTTTCCATAGTGATTCTTGTAAACAGACAAATTCATCATATTGGCATGAAACATATAAATTATAATTCATGGTATAATTGCACTTTGAGAACCTTATAGAAGAGGAAGGAAATAGATGTTTTAGTGAAAGCGTACTTTTCTTCGTAATTTATTTAAAAAATAAATAATTCAAAATAATCTGAACCGATTGTACACAACAGAAGTATTTTAGAGCAACTGTTTTAACACTGATGTGACTACCAGCATATACAGTATTACTCCATCCGCTTACGTTATATTAGATCCAGAATAGTTTTTATTAAACACGCACTTGTGCAACTTTGAGCAATTTTTTATTTGTTTCTGAGGCCTGGCTCGTGACCTCGTACAGTACACTGAGGGTGATTGTGGGATATTCGATGTCCATATCATAGGATGAATCTAGGAGAGAAAATGCACATTTCGACACACAATCCTGCCTGCATGTAACAGGGAACAATAAAAGTGACGAAGATTATTGTACACTAGCCGTACCCGTGCGCTCCGCTGCACCCGTTAGAAATAAATATAAAGTAATTACATAATTAAAATAGGACGTTTGATCCAGGGAACATTCGTGTTTGATAGAAGGATGTCCATCTAGAGAAACTACACTTTCCAATGGTGAAATAATAATTAATTATACAAATCGGTTAATTTAGCTTCCGATATTACTTCATACAAACACAGAAACATTCTCTGTAGGCTATCTTTCATAGCTTTCGATTGTTGCTGTCCAAGGCCCCTTATAGACGAAGTCATTTGTTATTTAATTCATTACACGGCCTTAGATGACAGTTATTTTAATTTTAAAACTCATGTATCTCATTAAATAAAAGTCCTATCAAAATGTTTCAAGGAATAAAACGTATCGCAAATTATTTTTAAAGAAACTTTTGTTATGTAACATTTTTCACAAAAATCAATAATAAGCGAGATATTTCGATTTATTTAATTCAGGCCCTCTTATAACCTCCCTTTAAAATAATGTATTTTGAATGCCAATAGCCTAAAATCTACGTTTCAACGAACTTAATTTATATTCCAATTTTCATATAAATCGGTTCAGCCATTATCGCGTGAAAAGGTAACAAACATACAGACAGACAGACAGACAGACATACAGACAGACATACAAACAAAAATTTCAAAAAAGCGATTTTCGGTTTCAGAGTGGTTAATTATATATGTTAGGACCAATTATTTTTGAAAATCGAAAATTACCAGAAAAATTTCGGCTACATATTTATTATTAGTATAGATACGTAAATTTTACAGAATGGTTTAATGAAATAATGTAATATACAGAGTGTAAGGGGTATAAGTGCCATTATTTTAACTGATGATTATTCATGTCATAAGGAAGAAAAAATGTCCTTACAACTTTTATATAATTGCAATATTTAACCAATTATTAAAGTTTACAATATTAGACGTTTGACATTTCCGGAATGATAGAGGGGGTTACAAGTACAGTAGTGGCAAAAAAAAAAAACCGGAGCGACTCTTTTAGCTGATTTCAGAGCCTTGTTCACTCCAGAGCACGATAGACTAGTAACTAAGACTTTCCTGGTTCGAATCCTGCCTGGGAAGGAAACTTTTTTGTTCCTTATTCAAATTTATTCCCAATACTTTTTTGCACATTTTATCACTGCCCATGTGGCGCTATAAATCAATTTTCAATACTTTTATCACAACCACAACACATTTCAAATCTTATTGTAGTATATATATATATATATATATATATATATATATATATATATATATACAATTATTACTACATTAACGCATTTAGTATATCACGAAACATGTACAATGTAATTAGACTATTATGAAAGTCACCATTGTTTCTTCTTCGAATTAGTAGTACGATCCACTTCCACTAGGTGGAAACCGACCCGATTGGCAGAGCCGGAAATACATGAAAACGAAATGATATAAGTGTGAGGAATGTTACTACAGGTGTGCAGTATTATGTGACAGGTTAGTTTAGGTTTGATTAGGTGTGTAGTAGTATGAGAAAGGTTAGTTTAGGTTTGATTAGGTGTGTATATTATGTATGTATTTATTCACACTGCAAATGGGTATATACCCGGTGGCAGTGGTATACACCGTGGTAGTGGCAACACTATATTGTATTGGCAACACTGAAACCCACTGTTACATTAAAGAAACTTGGCAGTATTCTTCGTTCACGCACGACGATTTTCGCATATAAGTAAGGTACGTATTTAGGGCGGGTTGGTTGGGCTTACAGCTATCCCAGTGATCACATCGATTTCTATTACTCTATACTTTAAATCCAAGGAATTTTCAAGCTATTTTATATTTATTAGTGACTGTGACATAGGAAAGATTTACCGAAAATACCATATTTTGTACAAGATGTCGAAGTGAATGCTCAAAAAGCTTACAAATCAAAATGTAAAACTTTGATAACTAGATTTCACATTTTTCACTTTTAGTAGAGCCACCGATGTAGCTCAGTCGGCAGACTCGCTGGGCTGTGTTCGGGTTTGGGTTGGATCCCCCTTTGGTCTTTGGTTTCTTCCGAGGTTTCCCCCAGCCGTGGGACTGAAGCCGGATGGTCTATGGCGAGTCCTCGGCATCAACCCCTTTCATTTTATTACTTGGTTGGGTTTTTCCGAGGTTTTCCCCAACCAAAAGACAAATGCCGGGTAATATTTTGGCGAATCCTCGGATCTCACCTCATCTGACTACATCTCGCAAAAATATTGTAAAAAATTGCACAAAATTGTAAAAATTGTAGAAAATTACTAAATTGTAAAACTGTGAAAATCTGTAAAAATTGTAATTGCATTATTGTAAAATTTTGACTTGTTCCACATCTTAACGCTTCATTTCTCATGTAAGATCTATGGAATAAAATGAATGAATGAATGAATGAATGAATGAATGAATGAATGAATGAATGAATGAATGAATGAATGAATGAACATTTTTCACTCGTGAAATTATTGGAACTGCAGTGTGAATTACAATATGACTTTTTCTATATCTCATAATGATAACAATGCGGATTTTTGTTAAGTACGTAAGCTGCTACGTGTTAAGAGAAGCTGTACTAAACATTTCAGAATTCTTAATTCGTTTTATCTTCGTAACAAAAAAATAATATGTTGCGAACTTTACCCTGCCATTCCAAGTCATCCATTCGAGTAACGCAACTTAATTCAATCAAACATCTTAGCTAATCAGTCTGGAAACAAGCACCTCAGATTCAGGTAATATTTTAATTAAAATGTCGTTTCTACGCTATGTAAATCATAGAATCCTACTCCACATGCTTACTTGAAGTGCAGAATTGAACGGCAACGAAGACTACAACACTTACTTTTAATCCAATTTCTGTAGATAAATTTGAGAGTTATTACACTAAACACACTTAAACTTCCATTTGTTAATGCACTTGAAATTTAGTGATAATAGTAGCAACAACAAGAAACCGCCATGTTCTTTTCACTGCCACTTAATCATACGGTCAGAATTGCATCAATTGAAGGGTCTGGTGCAAGAGGGGGATAACTCCAGTTTACAATTTTTTTTCAGGAGGGAAAATTTAATACCTCCCTCTTGCACCATACACGCAAACGAGATGACTATCAATCTCTTGAAACACGTCTAATTTCCAGCTGATCTACTTCATTCTTGTACCAAACATGCCAGGAATATTTCGCTATATGTAGAACAGAAGAAATTAAATTTTGTGAATTTTGAAGTTATGTCTCTCTTGCACCAAGCCCTTCAATTCTATGCCCACCAGATACTCAAAGCTTATAGCTACTTTTAGTAGCAACGTTTAACGCTAGATATCGTGATTTACATCTTATGAATTGAAATAAAAACGTGACTACATGAGTAGCCTAATCTTTACATTGTATTATGCAAGTGTATAGCACTGTCAACGTGATATAATTTGGTTTTCTTTGTGTTGGATTTCTCATAAATAATTTATTAGCCCATTAACCTGTATCGGCGTATCAATTCTTTGTCTGCCAGATATTCAAAGCTTAGAGCTAGCTACTTTTAGTACCAACGTTTCGACGCTAGGTATCGTGGTAGGGACACAACATCTCGCCTCTTTGTCAGGTTCTGCAAGAAGTTGCAGTTGCAAAATGCCTTCATTCGTGATGTTTCCCTTGCTGCTATCAGGGGATCGCTTGGCATTTTAAAACACCATCTGTACTTTGTTTTCTAACAAAGAAGAACTTTTGTTTGAATGTTTAATACGTTTGTTTACTATGTTTATTATATTCTGTTGTCTTTCCTGTTTTTAATTTCACTTTTTTTTTTTTAGTTTCCTATGTTTCTCTTTTGTGATCTTTGCTGTTCTCTTGTCTAATTTTAATTTAGTTTCCGCTCTGTGTGTTAGTTATGTTTGTCGAATGAGGCAGCCCCGTTGTTGGGAAAGCTGAAGGAGTTTCTTTCTAAATAAAAATATTTGCAAACCGAAATGTAAACGTGATTTACATAATAATATTATTATGAACTTGTAAGTTATATTATGCAAGTCTGAACCATTGTTAACATTATGTAAGTTGGTATGTTCGATTCCTCGTAAATAAGTTATTATTTACTTCTGTTTATGTATCAATTCTATGCCTATCAGATATTCAAAGCTTAGAGCTACTTTTAGTAACCACGTTTCGACGCTAGATATCGTGCGATGCGCTGAAGGAAGAAAGTGATTTATGATGAGTAACCTATGTGTCATACTATGCAAGTCTATGGACTTGCGATACTGCATTTCAAGCGATATTTCGTATCGATACTGAATCCTGTATTCATTATCGTTACTACCATAATATCTAAAGAATAGTGTCGATATTTAAAATGTCGATTGGTATCGCTAAAATTCATTAAAGAGCAATGTTAGTTTTAATAAATAATAAAATAATAAATTCAATGTTACAGTTGACAAAAAAACTATAATATCGCAATGAAATATTTAAATACGCACTTTCCATAAAATATGAGTTTACTAAATCGATGAAAACAAATGACATCTCATTCTTTCAAGAAAACTACATCTCCTGGTATCCTCCTTATCCCCTAGTGAATTCATTTTATTTGAACCATTCTTCTTGAGATATATTTACTAACAACTTACTATGTTTAACTAAAAATCCGATTCGTCTTGTCGTTTTAAACACTGTCGTTTCGATACTACTATTTTTCTATTCTAGAAGTATTACAAAGTCCACACCTGTGGAGTAACGTTAGCGCGTCTGATCGCGAAACCAGGTGGCCCGGATTCGATTCCTGGTCGGGGCAAGTTACCTGGTTGAGGTTTTTCCCAGGATTTTCCCTCAACCCAATACGAGCAAATGCTGGCTAACTTTCGGTGCTGGACCCCAGACTCATTTCACCGGCATTATCACCTTTATCTCATTCAGACGCTAAATAACCTTAGATGTTGATAAAGCGCCATCAAATAATCTACTAAAATAAAAAAAGTATTACAAATAAATATACACCATAATATTTTGTTCCTTTGCGGAAGGTTATCGAAAAAAAAAATGTTAATATTTTTACTGTTGATACTATGAAATTGTATAAAAATACAAGTTGTAGTATACAACAAGCTATTTACTATCACGATTCAGTGCAGAGTCAGTAATGAAAGTTAGAGCTTCTTCCTACTAATTGCAAATTTCACTCAACTATAGTAATGTGGCAGTTTAAACTCAGCTAGCACTTCTTTCGTAATAGTTGTAAAATACAACAGTCGCCATTAAAAGTAAGTTAATAGTGAAACGAAACAGAGGCAAGACCTCCATTAATTATTTAAAATTTTGTTTTATTTAACGACGCTCGCAAATGCCGAGGTTATATCAGCGACGCCGATGTGCCGGAATTTTGTCCCGCAGGAGTTCATTTACATGCCAGTAAATCTACTGACATGAGCCTGACGCATTTCAGGACACTTAAATGGCATCGACCTGGGCTGGGATCGAATCCGCAACCTCGAGCACAGAAAGCCAGAACTATACTTACTGCGCCACCCAGGCCGACTCCACTAGTTATTAAATTAATATAAATAGTATTACTGATAGAGAAAGAATACTTTTGTGCGAGATCGTACGTAATTGCTTGTTTTCCGCACACAACCAATACGCGGTAAGTGTGAAATACCACATTCAGTATTCCCAACGTAACACACAACAATTTCCCTCTTCTTACCGCTTAAGCGCGACATTCATTTTACTGCTTTAGGCTTTTAACATATTATTTTTAGAGACGTTTAACATAGTAATAATTATAAATTGGAAACTTACCACTGCAATTTCACCTAAATTGCAATGTTAATTATTGTTTTTAAATATCTGCAAAAATTAAGTAAAGTCTACTACTCCACGAAACTTATTGCATTCCTGATACAAGTAACATTAAGGAAGCCGTGAAAAAAATCAACAAGATTCCAGATGCCGATGTTATTACTGCAATATGTTATATAAATAATATTGTTAAAATATTAAAATGAAAAATAAATCATTACATAACCTTACCGTTTGTTTTAAGTTCGCATTTATAGACTGGAGGAAAAAAAAAGAAAAAAGTATATCACGGCCTGCTGGAGTATAGTAAACACAGAAAACATTTTATAGCAACAATGTTGAAGAAAGATATTTTGGTGTTCCGCAGTTGGCGTCATTAAACAGAAACCAACATGGAGATTTCATTGCAACTAATTAGAAATTCGTCTTTCAGGTATGCAATAAACGATCTTCGCACAAAATAATGTACGATACACGAGCGGTAGTTTGTTTTCATGTTCTCGGAATTTAAAAAACTCAACTACGTTTCGCTTTTTCAATCTTTTCCTCGACCATGAAAACGTCAACATACCGCTCTTGTAACGTATATTACTATTATTATACTCTTAGGTTTCATGTCTTGTTTTCTTTTATTTAGATTTACTTAGATTATAGCTAAAGAGTTGAAGAGTTCAAGACAAGAGACTCCTCTTGATTCAAGACTTATGTGTTGAGGGTTGATTTTAGTTTGCCAGAATGTGTGGAGGAACGCTATCCGTTGTTCATTGGTTTTATCTCATAATTTTTATATGAAAATTCATTACTTTTCGTGCACTTGTTCAGTAATTTTTATTCTTGTTTGGATATTTGCTTTGAGATTATTTTATGTTTAAGTTTTTTCGTGATTCTCATTATTATAATATTTTCATGATTGTAATTTTTTTAGTAAAGGATTTTATTAATTAGCGACAGTTTAATTTGGTAATTCTGACTTATTATAGGTAAAATTTGTGCCAACATCCGCGGTTATACAATAAATGTAAAACAACATACAGGGTGGTAGTGAAAAAGCCCTGCAGGTTTTCAGAGCGAATAGCTCAAGTTGCACGTAACAAAATAGTAATGTAATAGTAATAGTGATGTGTTCTGCATATGTGGAGGTGTTTTGTAATTTTGTTATGGCTGTGATGTGTTCTTTGTGACGTGTTTGAAAAGGATCTGCCTGTCTGTCGTATGTAAAACATATGAAGAACACATCAAAAATGCTAACCACACCCACAGAGACATCAACACAGACATGGAAATACTACACATCCAACCAAAAAGCCAGAAACTAAACACACTAGAACAATATGAAATATACAGACACAAAAACACACCCCAACGAAATTCTCAACACACAACTCAACTTCAAAACACACACACTCTTTGACTCTACACTATACCACAGGAACACACCCTCACAGGAAACAGAACAAGTGGCGCCAAGACCAACAACGACCAGTTCTGAAGACGACCAATAAATAGGTCGAAACATGTAAACGAGGTAGTTGAAATTTAACACAGGAAAGTCTTACCATACATATTCCGAAGTGATACAGTGTTAAAAGTTGTATAATCAAGAAGCATTATTTGCACTTGAAATTATCACTTATTTCTCGATCCCTCTAAGCGGGACACGGTGTATATTATGACTTAATTTATTTGAAGCTATGAAATGTTTCATTTTAAACCAGGATTAGAAAGCCTATTATTATGAATGTACAGGGTGGCACACGAAATGCCATACCATTTAATTATCACATTAAAATTTTAATATTGTAGTTTCGATGTTTCTAACTGCGCTAGTGGATGCCGAAATTCATGCAAAATCGGATAGGTAGCATCACAATTCGGATGTAACCATAGCTACGAGAACAAACATTATTTTTTTAATTGGCGGACATCGGGTGAACACAAGGTGAAAGTTGTTCTGTGTTGTGAATAAACAAAACGTTCGATTCTGGGCGAGGGAACCTCCTTGCATTCTACATGAAAAAAGAAATGTTTGGGGCAAAGGTTTCTGTATGGGCCGCAATTTCGAGCCACAGAATCATCGATCCAATTTTCTTCGATGAAACTGTCAACCAAGTTCGATACAAAACCATGCTGGAAAGCAGTTTTATCCCCCATCTCATGGCAAAAGGTCTCACTATGGAAACTCCGTGGTTCATGCAGGATGGAGCCCGTCCACACACTGCAAACACCGTTCTGGATTACCTGCACGAGATGTTTGATCTTCGTGTGATGTCACATCGACATGGGAGCGGCAAAATGTGGCCGCCTCACAGCCCGGACATCAATCCGTGCGATTTCTTTTTATGGGGAATCCTAAAAGAGAAAGTGTACCTAAGGAGGCTAGAAAATGTGGTGCAGCTCAGAGCTCTTCTAGTGGAGTTGTCCCTCGCGCTATCTGAAGACTTGTGTCGAAAAGTGATGTCGAATGTAAGGGCTCGTTTGCAAGAGGTTGTGAGGCAAAACGGCGGGCATATGGAACATGTTCTGCGTTAGACATAAAATTCCAAATCCTAATTATTAATTATGTATAATTTTGTAAAGCTTTAATACAAATCAATACGTGTTATGTGTAAAATAAATGGTATTACATTTCGCGTGCCACCCTGTATATTATTCAATCCAGACTGGGTCATGCAATTTAAAGAACTGGGCGGCATTTTAGTCTATTTAGAGAAATCTGTCGCTTAAAAGACAATCGGCATTGTACAGGGATATCATTTTATTTTTACTTCAATTTTTATTGTACCTGAGTATTTGAATGTACTTCACTCCCACCCCTTCTACTAATGAAGTTCCAACTCCACACAGAGACAAGACCGCACATAGTAAGCAGTACTGAGTTACTGAGTATAGTACGTTCCAGAAATATGTTCGCGTTTTCCGGTGACGAAAGAGCTTTCAATATTGAATCATATTTTCGCACAGGTACTGTCCGTTTGCCTACGTCGCATTCCGATTTCCTCCACCTGCTTCTGCTCGCCCCTCTGTAAAAGCAGGGCTGTCTTAGCTCTTTTCTGAAAACATTAATTTCTCTTAGGAATTGGACGTTTACGTAATATTATACAGCTATTTAATTTAACTTAAATAAAAGGGCCTCGTTAAGTAATTAACTGTCACGTGATTTCCTCCCTTTCTACAATCCTGCGGCATAACCACTTGGACGGACAGTAGATAGCATGTCTGAATAATTTTATCTGTGCGGGTCGGGCAGAAGTGAAGATTGAATTTATAGTACGTAAGGTACTCTTTTATAGAGTACAGAATTATTTCAACATGAGTTACTAGTACGAAGGACGAAACTGGTAATTGGAATTAGGTACAATAGTCTATAGTTCGATAATATGCACAAAAGAACTGAAGCCTGTGTCGAAATGAACAGCCACCAATTTCAAAATTGTGTTTAAATATTCATATTATGATTATTTTTCCATTTAACTTCTTTCTCTATAGTGTACGCTAATGTGCTGTAGACAGTATAATATACACTGCATAATGAATACGTCCGAATGGATAACTCACTTCGTGAGTAAAAACACTCATTCTTAATACAGTACTGTACTTTCATTAAAGAAAAACCTAATGAAAATTATCAAACTCAAAATCGCGATATTTCCTAGTTTACGTAAATGGATGAACTACTTTTCTTCCTTCCTATACCTAGTAGAGTGATTTGTGTTTTACGCCAGTATCATCGAACTCCAGTCTTGGAGGGGGGAGCAAGCGGTGTTTCCGGTTCTCTAAAGGTATAGACAGGTTAATATTAAAAATGTTAGTAAAATAAAATGATGTCCCTGTATCTTACCACGTTTAGTATATTTATACCGCACTTATAATTAAAACCATTATGTAGAAAACAAAACACGTAATGTAGTAAGTAACATTATTTATGCGTGTATTTTTGTAGTTTTCTTTCTGTTTTGCTAATCTAACGCATAAATTGAATCGATAAAGCACGAGATAAAACAAACCAACGGCGTTAAAAGGTTTAATATTGACAACATGTCATTAGCAGATGTGGAGCAGTATTTTGAGAAAGTGGTAATCACCAGACATCTTCATACTTCCGACAGAAATGTAAGAGCCGATATCAAGCAGCATTTGTGCTTCAATCTAGCTAGATTGACGAAGAAGACAACTGTAACAGACAACAGCGGCATTGATTGAAATCAAACTTCCAGTACACAAGCTCGGGGAAAAAGAATATTCCTCAGACTCCTCCGTTTCCTCAATCTTCGCGTATCTTTTTTATACAGGGTGATTCACGAGGAGTTACCGCGCTTATTTCCGAAGACATTGAGCAACAAATGTCATATAAACATGGGTTCTGTTCTCAATATTTTCGGAGTTACACTAAATTGAATTTGTTTGTAAAATACCTACTTTATTTAATTTTAAGGATAAAAGAATATTAATAATAGATAATGAACTATACAGAAGTATAATTTCTTTAATTGGCTAGTTTTCTGAAGCTAAAAATATGTTAATTCCTTAGTTGCTTTGTACAGATTTTTTTCTTCAATAATTTTTAACTAAATTTGCATTATTCTTACGCACTTAAAACAACAATTGTTACAAATCACATGACTTCCAGCAAGTTTATTCCTTACAGTTCAATTTTGCATCGTAATATAAGGTCTTCAAGAGTTTACAAGAGTGGTATGATTTGTAACAACTGTTGTGAGAAGTACGTAAGGAAAATGTAATTACTTACTTACAAATGGCTTTTAAGGAACCCGAAGGTTCATTGCCGCCCTCACATAAGCCCGCCATCGGTCCCTATCCTGTGCAAGATTAATCCAGTCTCTATCATCATACCCCACCTCCCTCAAATCCATTTTAATATTATCCTCCCATCTACGTCTCGGCCTCCCTAAAGGTCTTTTTCCTTCCGGTCTCCCAACTAACAATCTATATGTATTTCTGGATTCGCCCATAAGGAAAATGTAATTAAAAATCGAAAAAAAAATCTATACGAAGCAAGTATAGAATATACAACACATTTTTAGAGTCAGAATACTAGCCAATTAAAGAAATGGTACTTCTGAATACTCCATTCTTATTTGTAAGGGGTTGCGCTACTGAATTTTCTAATTTCTACATTTTAAGAGATAATGTATTGAAATTTTAACAGCATATAATGATCATGATTATGAATTAATCTGGAAAATGTCAATGACCTAAGTCAAGAAATAACTTTTTTAAAAAATAAAATTTTAAAATAACACGTTTATTTTTAGAAACCGTTTTTTTGGATTCTAAATCAAGAGTTTTATATGTTTTTTATAGTGCATATTATAGCTGAAAGACAGCTTGTGGTAATGGAGCATAGGAATTTAGCATATGAAGCAAGGGTAATGTTCAAAATTTCGTTTTTTGTAACTCAAAAATCAGAATTTTATTTATTTCATATATTATATTATATTATATTTGCATGACTTGTAAGTAAAATATTTTTAGAGTAAAAAAAAACGTGAAATTTCTTCAAAAACTGATATTTTTCATTAGCGCATCCCCTTAACCCTTAAAACCAAAAAAAAATTCAAAGGTATTTTACAAGCAATTTCAAGTTACTGTAACTGAAAATATTTAGAATAAGACCTATGTTTATATGACTTTTTTTGCTCAATATGTCTTTGGAAATATGCTCCTTAAGTGGTGGTAACTCTTCGTGAATCACCCTGTATATCCATTAACACTGAGTGCTCTGATATCACATTATCTTCCAAGTGTTCTTACGCACAGTGGATTCATAAGTTGGCAGTAATGTGAACGTATTACTTGACTGAGGCGAGTGGATCAGCGGGCGTAATGTGAACTATCGTGATGACCAAAGCTCGGAACTTGGGGACTTGTGTGTCGTGTGCATGAGTAAGGTTACAGGTAGAACGTATACAAAGCTCACGCTGTAAGCTCTCAAGGACAGTCGTGTGTACTAAGAAAGTGGTCACATTAACGCACGAGGAAACTGTGTCATGTTGAAGCCAATGACAATCAGAGAATTACAAATAAACGGTCTGTTAGAGGAATTAGAAAATACGTGTTATTCGAATGGGTATTATAGAAGTTTGAAAATACATTTTTTTTAAATTTTAGGTACAGAATTTCGTGGAGAAATTCGGAGGAGATACATTATTTTCTACGAATGGAGAGTTTATATTTTGTAAGTTGTGCCTCACACAAACTAAAGGCTGGAAACGGCATTCATTGAAAGACATTGCAGTCCCTTAAATTGGTGGAAAATTTGTCCATAGCCATGGATCAAGTCGTAGAGGGATCTGAAAACTATTTTCGAGTAAAATTTAAGATATACTTATCTTTCTCAGATAAGAGATCAGCTAGCAACTGCTGAAAATCGAACAAAAAAGTGGCAGTTAAAACATTTATTTTAAGTTTGCTCCCGTCATTTCATGTGACGTGGAAATAAGTTTTTCTCGTTTCAAATCATGTTTAACTCACTGACGAAGAAGTTATGGGTTCGAAAATCTTCGAATGTAAGTAGTCATACACTGTAATATAATGTACAGAGCAGAACAATAAATTTGATATATTGCTGATGTTTATTTTTATTATATATAGGCTATGCTATAAAATTATGTGTTTCAACCTACCACAATACTATCAATATGTTGCTTCAGCCAGAAACCACTTTTACAGCAGACCTGACAGTACCTCCGTACTGGAAGCGCGAGTTTGTTGACAAGTCCGTCGCTTAGCCACGTGCAAAGACACAAGTCCCCAAGTTCCGAGCTTTGGTGATGACGTATTACGAACGCAGGAGCAGTACAAGTGGCGCTCAGGGCTGCAAGACTCCACTGGCCTCGGTCGAGTAATAGCCTACTTCTGTCCTCTCACCAGTGCTGCAAACCAGAGTCTTATAAACACACTATGAAACAGTGCACAAACCGCAAAATTGCTAGAGTGTCAATTTAAATTGAAATTATTTTCCCGCCGTGAGTGCTAAAAATACCCGCTGAATTCCTATATATTATCAGCAAAACAAATTTCATAAATTATATCCGCTAAACTGACACAGAAAAACCGCCAAATCTTGCGATAAAACCGTTGAATTGGCAACACTGTCTCTCACCGTTTCGCACATAAATAGGAAAATATTTTCATGATGATGACAAGCAGTATCTCATCACAAATTCTACGCGTTTGGCATTACTTAATTTTTTTATTCTGTTAACAATGATATTCCTGTATGCAATTTATTTCATCAAACCACATTTTAAAAATGTAAAGTTTATTGCAAAAAGTAGTCCCTTTCACTATTTAGCCAACACTTAAGAGCTGCTATAGTTTCATAATGGTAAGGTTGTATTAATCCAATTTTAATCCACTTTATTTATTACAGAAGAAAATAATTAAAATATGTCTTCATAAACCTATTGATTTTCCATCTCAAAATTTGTTTTTAGACTTTAATGTACTTAAAGTAAGACAAGTTTATTATATTGTATTAATAAAATTCATACATAAAAATCGTAATAATCTTTCAGGGGCGAGCTAATGTTTTTCTGTATATATTATATTTTATGTTACAATTATTAGCAAAATAATAAATAAATAAAATAAATTCTACAAGGTAATTTATATAACGTTTAAGACTAAAGCATTTTGTCTGAGGGTAGTTTAGATAGGAATAAAATTCTATGGGAAACAGTTTCTCTGTAATATTCGTGTTTCGGTCTACAGTATTTCGTTTGCCACTTCATTCTTTTTCAGCAGAATATTTAAACAGAAAATATCTAACAGGCGATATTGAGTTAAATCGATACCGGTAGTTTGTGTTCGCTTTTAAACATCATAATATAGTAAAATTTAAGTTCGTACATAATTATTATAAACATTGTTTTCAGATATTTTACAGAAGTTTAGATTACATAGAGAATATTATAATAATGATTGTTTCAGTTGTTCTTTATAAGTTTAGTTCGAAAGTTGTCATTAAAATTATCGTTGACTTACAAGCAAAACATATTAAGTCAAAAATATTACCTGTGAGAAAAAGGCTCTTTGATAGCTCTTGACAAAACTGAATCCTCAAAACATTATTTTCATTTTTTAAAAGAACTGTTCACAACAATATGTTGATCCAAGCATTGCAATTATACGACCTGAAAAATTTTCCAAGTTAGGATACATTTCTATAGATAATAACTGGTCTAAATCACGACCACTTTTCCCTGATGTTTTTATGAAAGTGTTGACAATAAAATGTTTATCCATTTTGTCATTTATGATATTAAAGAATCACAAATAGAAACACAATTCCATAAAATAAAGGATATAATAATTTTACATCATTACGGCCTATCTACTTGTAAGTTTCTTTTTCCCATAATCTCTACGACAGTCAGCATTGAAATGACGTCTTATGTTATAATTCCGTATATAACGAAATTGATCGGCAATTAGCTTTATTATTTCCTTCAACAACAAAAATACTAATTTCCCATTCTTATTGAAGCTCTATCTTTGTACTTTAGACAGTGTCATTTTAAAATATTCTGTAAACTGCTCGTCACTGTGGGCCGTATTCATAGACATTCTTAGCGCGGGCTTCCGGTGAATGATCAGCGAACTAACGTTTTTCGTATTCATAAACAAGTGTTAGCGATACGATGTGATATAAATCCTGTACAAGTAAACAGTCGATAGTCGGGGCTAGTTTAGCACGCTCGTAGCGCGGGCTAGCGAAATGTCTATGAATAGCACCCTGTATGTTTACATTCTGCAAGTAACGACAATCTAAATAGCATGACAGGAGGTGGAGAAAGTAGAGATGATAATGTTTGCGCTGTAGGCCAGGGAGCGCATGTTTGGCATCCCTGTACTATAGTATCTGTTAGCTGTGAAATAGTATTTCAAAGAGTGTATAAATCAGTTTGGGACACACTGTATTTACTTCTCGTTACGGGATCGAACACGAGTCCATTCGACCTTTAGTCGAAATCTCTAAAATATCAGTCGCAGATACAGTGGATACAAAAAGTATTTGCACACCCTTGTTTTTCTTAATATTTAAATAAATATCAAGGAAAATTTTATAAATACAATTGTAACACGTAACAGTAGTAATATTAAGAGCTATGCGCTTGATAAGAATTGCGTACAGCTACCAATTGAAATAAGGATCAGAAAACTTCAATTTCTTGTAGTAAAAAAAGTACTTGCACATTAAAATTCTCAATACATAAGTCCTATTTTATTGGCTAAATCCCATCAAATGAAATATTTGATGTTATAATGGGGATTAGCATGTGTATTGAAGGATAGAACACCAATAAGCGACATGAGTCCGAAAGCATAAGAGCTACCAGAGTCCATGCGGGGTAGAACTGTTTTTCAACTTTGGCAAGGCCAGAATTGCCGTAAATTTGGAAAAGATCTGTCCCTGCCTTTTTCTACTGTGTTATTTGTGCAAGAAGTACGAAGAGACTGTAACAACAGTGAATAAACCGCGAACAGGAATACCAAAAATTCTTACACTTAGGGAGAGACGTCAAATAATTCACACTGTCATCAAAAATCCATTCCGAAGCGCTGTAACCTTAGCTGCTGACATTTCTACAACGTCGGTCAAACAGGTTAGTCTTCAGATTATCAGGAATGTTTTGCATAGTACTAAATTCCATGGCCGAACTCCGAGAAAAAAACCCTACTTTAGTGAAACTAATAGGAAGAAACGGCTGGATTGATCTGAAGAATACAAAGATAAACCCCTGGAATTTTGGGACAAGTTTATTTTTTCCGACGAGGGCAAGTACAATCTATTTGGTCCTGATGAAAGAAAGTTAGTGTGGCGGAGACCTCATCAGGAACTGAAAAAGGAAAATCTTACAGTCAAAGTAAAACACGGTGACGATTATATCTTGGTTTGGGGTTGCATGGAATCCTCTGGGGTGGGAAATTTAGCAATAATTCATGGAATAATGAATTACAGAATGTATATCGAGCGGTTGCGCCATAATTTACTTAGCGCAGAAAAATTAAAAATTATTATTTCCAATAAGACAACGACCCCAACCACAGTGCTCAAATAACAAAGATGTGGTTGTTGTATAACACACCCAGAAGGCTTATGACCCCACCTCAATCACCTGATCTGAATCCAATTGAGAATTTGTGGCACTTATTGGGCAAAGAAATCAGAAAACACCGCATATCAAACAAGACAGATCTTCATAATACTCTTATGGAAGAATGGACTAAAATTCCTCCCGATACAACAAGAAAGTTAGTGCACGCCATGCCACGAAGACTAGAAGCCGTGATTGAAGCCAATCCATTGCACACAAAGTAGTGAGAGAGACTTCTCTAGTTTGCTTGAGTTTATTATTTAATTTACTGGCTGTGCAAATACTTTTTTTGACATCTAAAAATGCAGTTTTTAGTTTTGTAATTTTATTTTGTAACTATATGCAATTTTTACTGATTATCAAAGCTCGGAACTTGGGGACTTGTGTCTTTGAACGTGGCTAAGCGACCGGACTTCAATGTCAACAAACTCCCGCTTCCAGCACGGAGGTACTGTCAGGTCTGCTATAAAAGTGGTTTCTGGCTGAAGCAACATATTGATAGTATTGTGGTAGGTTGAAACACGTAATTTTATAGCATATATATAATAAAAATAAACATCAGCAATACTGTATATCAAATTTATTGTTCTGCTCTGTACATTATATTACAGTGTATGACTACTTACATTCGAAGATTTTCGAACCCATAACTTCTTCGTCAGTGAGTGAAACATGATTTGAAACGAGAAAAACTTATTTCCACGTCACATGAAATGACGGGAGCAAACTTAAAATAAATGTTTTAACTGCCACTTTTTTGTTCGATTATCAGCAGTTGCTAGCTGATCTCTTATCTGAGAAAGATAAGTATATCTTAAATTTTACTCGAAAATAGTTTTCAGATCCCTCTACGACTTGATCCATGGCTATGGACAAATTTTCCACCAATTTAAGGGACTGCAATGTCTTTCAATGAATGCCGTTTCCAGCCTTTAGTTTGTGTGTGGCACAACTTACAAAATATAAACTCTCCATTCGTAGAAAATAATGTATCTCCTCCGAATTTCTCCACGAAATTATGTACCTAAAATTTAAAAAATGTATTTTCAAACTTCTATAATACCCATTCGAATAATACGTATTTTCTAATTCCTCTAACAGACCGTTTATTTGTAATTCTCTGATTGTCATTGGCTTCAACATGACACAGTTTCCTCGTGCGTAGATGTGACCACTTTCTTAGTACACACGACTGTCCCTGAGCTCTTGCAGCGTGAGCTTTGTATACGTTGTACCTGTAACCTTACTCATGCACACGACACACAAGTCCCCAAGTTCCGAGCTTTGCTGATTATATAAGTTGTTCTTTCCATGCTGCTACTAAACTTGTATTTAGAAAATCATCGTTATTATTTCTTTGAACATTAAAAAAACAAGGGTGTGCAAATACTTTTTCTATCCACTGTAAGATATTGTACAAAAGACTTGGTAGAACAAAATGTGAACTAGCAGTGAAAATAAGTTGTATTTCTGAATGAACATGCGCTTGTAAAAGAGGAGTGATATCAGCTTCCTCACACCTGGGACTGTGAGCGCTTGTCTAATATAATTCCCATTACAGGACACTGAATACAGATATAATACGTGCTGCGGTTCTCAGAATGGATTAATCAAGAGGGACAACTGTCTGATTGGCGTGTGCACTACCGCAAATCTCCATCAATGCCAGCGGCCGGTTAATTAAGCGTTAATGCGTTTAACTTGAGCCCGGTCTGCAGGCCTGCCTCGTTTCTGAGATCCATTGTGCCTCCATCCGGTCATAAACAAGATGGGTTGCGCGCGAACCTTCTTCTACGCTGCTTTATTCTCGTGTGCTGCTCTGAACTAGGTACTCTACACATGGCCAGTCACATTTGACGCGCTCAGAATAATAACGGCTGACCCCCAACCGAACTTCATTTTGAGAAAAATGATATTTTATGTTTGTTTTTAAATCTCTATGAATTTTTAACATTAAAACAATGTTTTTAAGGATTTGTTAAATACTGTATGGTGATTAAATACTATGAAACAGTAATGGAACGGAGAAAAATTCTCTCCGACACTGGGATTTGAACCCGGGTTTTCAGCCCTACGTGCTGATACTTTATCCACTAAGCCACACCGGATACCCATCCCGGTGTCGGACAGGACCGTCTCAGTTTAAGTTCCAACTCTTGGGTTCCCTCTAGTGGCCGCCCTCTGCACTACGTCATAGATGTCTATGAACGTAGGACTGAAGTCCACACATGTGCTGAGCTGCACACGTTATGAGTGACTAGTTGGCCGGGATCCGACGTATGATGACGCAGAATATCTGCATGGAAATATATGTACTTTGGTACATTAAAATAATATATATGATATGCGTAAATGACTTCGTGATTTAAGATGGCGCTTATTCCGTCGGATCCCGGCCAACTAGTCACTCATAACGAGTGCACCTCAGCACATGTGTGGACTTCAGTCCTTCGTTCATAGACATCTATGACGTAGTGCAGAGGGCGGCCACTAGAGGGAACCAAAGAGTTGGAACTTAAACTGAGACGATTCTGTCAGACAACGGGATGGGTATCCGGTGTGGCTTAGTGGATAAAGCATCAGTACGTAGAGCTGAAAACCCGGGTTCAAATCCCGACGCCGGAGAGAATTTTTCTCCGTTCCATTACTCTTTCATCGTATGATGACGCAGAATATCTGCATGGAAATATCATATGTACTTTGGTACATTAAAATAATATATATGGTGCTTAAAGTTTACCTGAAAATTCTTGAGCCTTTAAAGTTAGTAGTTCGTCTGGTTTTCTGCTGTTTAGTTAAACAGAGTAACTTATATGGAAATTAAAAATAAATGGGATAATGATGAATTTTCTTTATTTACATGTCCTTCATATTACCAATATTCATGCACGTACAGAAGAATTATAGAAACACATACTTAGTGGTCAGTAGTAGTAGTAGTAGTAGTAGTAGTAGTAGTAGTAGTAGTAGTAGTAGTAGTAATAATACATTATTCAGCGTGTCAGTGTTTCTACATACTCCTAATTGAACCGTTGAGCAAAGTAAACATATTACATTTTGTCCGACAGAACAACAAAAAAGTTCTCCTTCTCATTCTTTACGAAACCGCCTCTTACTGCTTGTAGAGACAGAGTTTGTAGAGCGACATGATACCGCCACTGCTTGCCTTCAGTACGTGAATGAAACACACAGCAATGTACAGGAAACTCCTCCTACCCTTTTGAATGTCTGTGATTACACGATGTAATCACGACACCCGCTTTAGTCACCGCTGGTGTACATACTAACACATTTCCTAATAATAACAATAATAATAATAATAATAATAATAATAATAATAATAGTTTTATTTTCCCTGGCAGAGTTAAGGCCATCAGGCATTTTCTTCCACTCAACCAGGATCAAATCACATACAGAAAAAATACATACCGGTATACAAATATGAAATTAAAAATAATAATAAACATAATTAAGTAGAAAAGAGTGATTGAAAACATATACACAATCAGTATTAACTTTGAAATAACAATAATAAAAAAATATATATGTAATAAAAAAAGAGACTGAATACATAATCACAAACAGAAAAATACATTCTAGTATACAAGTATTAAGTTAAAAGAAAAAAAAATTAATACATATGAATATAATCTCACAACTAAAGGAATAGTACAATTAGTACGATCAGCACAGCACGGGTTACATTGAGACAATGACAATTACCTAGATATTAGTGTTAATGGAAAAATAAAGTAATGGCTGTGTAAAATAATAATAATAATAATAATAATAATAATAATAAATAAAAATTATACCTAAAAACTAGTTCTGTGCATTTAAAATATTTCTAAACAACCTAATTTTAAACATCTGGGGACTAAGACTACCCCTCATTTCCAGCGGCAGCGAATTCCATGAGCGGGCCATGGCTATTCAGAAAGAACTTGAGTACAGAGATGTCTGATGACGTGGTATTGATAGCAACAGATTGTGCTGTGAACGTGTATTTCGATTGTGATGTGACGCTAGGAGAGTAAACCGAGAGGCAAGGTAGTTGGGTGTGGAATCATGTATAATTCGATATAGCAAGCAAAGAGAATAGGATGTTTGATTATGGGAATGTTCCGATCGCAAGGGTTGTACAGAGAATAAGAGGTTAACCAGAGGAAAAGAGGAAAAGCAGGCAAAAATCTCAATTGGATTGATCCCCATGGGCTATTATTATTATTATTACCTGATAATTCGTTATTCACGGGTATTTTTCATCTATCCTGCCTCTAACTAGGCTACCACAGTTCACTCTGCTTTGTAAGACGCAGGTTTCTATGGTAACGGTGATCCCTAGTAAAATCAGAAGAGCACAATGGAGATGGTATGAAATGAAGTCGCAAGAGATGTTATCCCTCTTACAAAGCAAATCCTTCCGCTATGCTCCTCTATCTACTTACCCTGGTATACATATATTATGACCTGGCTGCATGATGACTTTTATCTGCTTGCAATTCTATGCCTGATCTGATGAGAGAATATCGGAACTGGAGTAATATTAGCACATCATACGATGCCTTCAACTCGGTATGAATTAAGGCATAAATTCAACGGGTTTTAAACTTGGTTTTTCCACAGTTTATAATAGTATCCGGGAGAATTACTACCAATAACGTCACATATATCATAAACCTTTTACGATAGCCTGAAGATTTATTTATTACCAGGCTTCGAGACTTGGGACCCGATACAATAACTTTACTGTGCATGCACTATAGGTTGTTGACTCGCTGCAGGTAGTGAAAGGTAGAGATGTGTTGAGGTAACAACGTTGCTAATTAGATAGAGTACTGTAGTATGGGGGAACATACACATAATTATGTACATTCTGAAAGTAAATATACATTACACAATGAAAATGTTAAAAGAATGTGAAAAGCATTTATTCTCCTGTCTTTTATCAGCATTTTTGTTTAATTATACACAGTGTTAATGGTGGAAATAAACATGTAGCAATTTTAATTTCTTCATTTATCCTATTGGTCGTCTTTAGGAAGTGCAGTTACAGTACCGAATTGCAATGTACTACAAGATACATCCTCAGTGTCTCAAACGTAAATATTTTTCGCTTATCTGCCAAACACTGTTTGTACTGTGAAAAGCTACGCAAAACGAAGAATCCTAACACCATTGCAGTCTCTAACAGGCGGTCCTTTATTCTCGGGTGACTATGTCCACTAATTTGCTGTTTATATTACACAATGCTCCATATCCGTTATTTTTACATAAAATTGATATTACTTCTGTTTTACACGTTCAGTACCCGGTCTACTTGGTGTCTCATTAATTCTCTGTGTCATGTTATGTTTTATTTAACGACGCTCGCAACTGCAGAGGTTATATCAGCGTCGCCGGATGTGCCGGAATTTTGTCCCGCAGGAGTTCTTTTACATGCCAGTAAATCTACTGACATGAGCCTGTCGCATTTAAGCACACTTAAATGCCATCGACCTGGCCCGGGATCGAACCCGCAACCTTGGGCATAGAAGGCCAGCGCTATATCAACTCGCCAACCAGAATTCTCTGTGTCATTTTCTCAACTAATTTGAGGGCTTCCGGCATCTCTTGCTCTGACTTTTCTAACCGTGTAATAGTTTCAGACACAGTTTGAAAATAGGTTTGTATGAAAACCAAATTATTCATCAGAACCTTCAAAACCAGAGCGTTTTCCTGTGCATATTTGTTGGCATTCATTCTACAGTACCCCCACCCACTGTACGCTTTACCACTATACTCAGTACGCCGTTATGCGGATTTCCCACTGAACTGCTCTATTGGGTCCGAAGTCTCCAAGCCTGTTTATTACCAATAGATACATAGATATCCTATATATACTCCACAGATGGCCCGACAAATTTTGCTCAGAACCAGTGGATACCACTCAAAGTGCGATTTTAAACAAAAGCTTTCGAGTATTTTCCGGAAGAATTTTGACAGTCTCTGATGAATACTGAATCAATTTTTAGACAGTTACGATAAAAGAGCTGATATTAAAAAAAGAGGGGGAAACTTATTAAAATGTGACCTAATGATGAAATGTTGAAACTAGACTTTCTTTTGCAGAGCATAGACAAGTTTTTTATTAAACGAACACCTCGAGCTTGCAAATGAAACTTTTAAATTTTTTATAATATCTGCCACCTATTTATGCAAAATAAGTTTCTCGTCTATCATAGCAATAAAAACAAGAGCGAAAAATCTCCTTGAACTTCAAAATAATATTATTATGTGCATATCGAATATTTAGTCCATATTTGAGAAACTACTTTTCTGAAAAACAGGCACATATGTCGCATTAATTATTTTTTACTTTATAACCAGTGACACTTTTTATACATCTTGATTACACAACTTTTAACACTGTATCACTTCGGAATATGTATGATAAGTACTTTCTTGTGTTAAATATTAACGTACCTTGTTAATATGTTTCGACCTATTTTCGGTCATCTTCGGAACTGGTCGTTGTTGGTCTTGGCGCGTCTTGTTTCCTGTGTGGGTGCGTTCGTAGTGTAGAGTCAAAGAGTGTATGTGTTTTGAAGTTGAGTTGTGTGTTGAGAATTTCGTTGGGGTGTGTTTTCTTGTGTCTGTACATTTCATATTGTTCTAGTGTGTTCAGTTTCTGGCTTTTTGGTTGGATGCAGTATTTCCATGTCTGTGTTGATGTCTCTGTAGGTGTGGTTGGCACTTGTGATGTGTTCTGCATATGTGGAGGTGTTTTGTAATTTTTTTATGGCTGTGATGTGTTCTTTGTAACTTGTTTGAAATGATCTGCCTGTCTGTCCTATGTATAAGTTGTTGCAGGTATTACATTTGAGTTTGTATACGCCTGTGTGGTTGTATTTGTTTGTTTGTGTATTGAGAGACATCAACACAGACATGGAAATACTGCACATCCAACCAAAAAGCCAGAAACGCAACACACTAGAACAATATTAAATGTACAGATACACGAAAACACACCCCAACGATATTCTCAACACACAACTCAATTTCAAAACACATACACTCCTTGACTCTACACTACGAACGCACCCACACAGGAAACAAGAGGCGCCAAGACCAACAACGACCAGTTCCGAAGATGACGGAAAATAGGTCGAAACATGTTAACAAGGTACGTTTATATTTATCACAAGAAAGTACTTATCATACATATTCCGAAACTTTTTAATTTTTACGTTCAATATTGTTCATCTTTCTAAATACAAAATAAATGTGTGTTAGTAATGCTTTTTTTTTTTTTTTTTGTAAATCATATCGCGATCCCTCTCAGCTCTTTACACGACCCCTAGGGGGTAGCGACCCCCACTTTGGAAACCGCTATTTGTCTACGTATTATGTAACAATAGTAAAGGCAAGATTTTATGAAATTTTACATTACCCGCGATTATTTTCTTATTTCAGTTTCTATATTATCTTTCTATATTATTAAGCAACTCGGCGAAGATTCTTCTGCGAATACTGAATCGACGTTTATATTCTAAGATGGAAGAACTGTTAGAAGAAGAGCAGTTTGGCTTCATAAAGAGAAAAGGTACAGGAGATGCAATTCGACTGCTGCGAACAATTTTCGAAAGATACCTAGAGAAGAATAAAGAAGTGTATATAGTACTTGTTGACCTAGAAAATGAGTTTGACAGAGTGCATTGAACTAAGCTGATGAGGATCCTAAAGGAATTGGCGTGGATTGGAAAGAGAGGAGGCTGTTCAGTAACCTTTATATGAAACAACGAGTCAAAGTTTTTTTTCATTTTAGTAGGTTATTTTACGACGCTTTATCAACAACTTAGGTTATTTAGCGCCTGAATGAGATGAAGGTGATAATGCCGGTGAAATGAGTCAGGGGTCCAGCACCGAAAGTTACCTAGCATTTGCTCATATTGGGTTGAGGGAAAACCCCGGAAAAACCTCAACCAAGTAACTTGCCCCGACCGGGAATCGAACCCGGGCCACCTGGTTTCGCGGCCAGACGCGCTAACCGTTACTCTACAGGTGTGGACACGAGTCAAAGTCAGAATAGGAGAAGAATTGTCAGAAAGAAGCAAAATAGAAAAAGGAGTACGACAAAGAAGTCCTTTATCTTCTACCTCGTTCAACATCCACTTGGAGGATTTATTGAAGAACTGTTTTCAGAACATGGGAGGAGAGATAGTAAGAGGAACAAGAATAAAGTCTATAAGATTTGCTGGTGATATGGCGTTATTAGCAGAATAGGAGATGATACTAAGGGATATGCTACTGGAGCTAATTGACAACGAGACGAATACCATGGTCATAGGAAGAAAAGTAAAGAAGGTAAACTTTCGAACTCTAAATGAGACAGTAGAGCAAGTGGACAGCTTCAAATATTTGGTGTGTACTATAAGCAGTAACATGAGCTGCTGCCAGGAAGTCAAAAGGAGAATAGCAATGCCAAAGGAAGCTTTTAATAGGCAAAGGAGCATCTTCTGCGGACCTCTGCAGAAAGAACTAAGAAGATGAAGAGCCTAGTAAAGTGGTTTGTGTGGAGTGTGGCATTATATAGGGCAGAAACATAGACATTACGATGAAGTGAAGAGAAGCGACTAGAAGTATTTGAAATGTGGATATGGAGAAAGATGGAGCGTGTGAAATGGAAAGACAGAATACGAAACGAAGCTGTGTTGCAAAGAGTGGATGAAGAAACTGATCAGGAAGAGGAAAAGGAATTGACTGGGTCACTGGTTGAGAAGAAACTGCCTAGGGAAGGATGTACTGCAAGGAATGGTGAACGGGAGAAGATTCTGGGCAGGAGATATCAGATGATAGACGACATTAAGATATATGGTTCATATGCGGAAACTTAGAGGAAGGCAGAAAAAAAAATTGGAGAATGCTGAGTTTGCAGTGAAAGACCTGTCTTTGAACAGAAATATTCAAGAGAGTGTGCTATACCATGCATTCTCTTAACCCATTCAGAAACTTCCTCCCGCCAGAATTAAAACAGACTTTAGTGCAAACCCTCGTACTACCACTGTTTGACTATTGCGACGTAATACTTACAGACTTGACAACTGACCTTTGGAACAAGCTGCAGCGTGTGCACAATATGTGTGTCAGATTCATCAGTAATGCTCACAAATTTGACTACATTACACCCTCGTTCAAATCTTTATCCTGGCTGCAACTTAGTAACCGTAGAACACTTCATTCGCTGTCTCTTCTGTTTCGAGTTCTCCACACTTCTACTCCAAATTATCTTCGTTCCCGGTTTAACTACTTATCCTCCAATCACAATCAATCTAAACACCAGGTCACAGGAGAGCCAAATCCTAGCAATTCCTGCCCATAGAACATCCCACTATTCATCCTCTTTTACTGTCTCAGTCCCCCGTGAATGGAATTCTCTACCTCAGAAGATTAGGGGCTGCCAGACAACAACCACTTTCAAGAAAGGCTAAACGATTTCTTACGGGCGAAGTCAAATTGAAATTATAATTGTGATCAAGTTTAATAATTTAATTTAGCTTAGGTATGACTATCATTACTATTATTATTATTACTATTATTATTATTATTATTATTATTATTACATAATTATTTATTGGTGTTGTGAAGATGAAAAGAATTGTCATTATATTATATTGTCTTGTATTGTAGTATTGTATTGCTTTGAATTGTATTGTATTGTATTATCTTATATTCATAGCATTGTAGTAATTTTCTATCATACTGGCTGAGTGGAAGACAAGGCCGAATGGCCTTAACTCTGCCAGTTAAAATAAACCATTATTATTATTATTATTATTATTATTATTATTATTATTATTATTATCATTATGAGCTAGCCGTACCCGTGCGCTCCGCTGCACCCCTTAGAAATAAACATAAAGTAATTACATAATTAAAATAGGACGTTTGATCGAGGGAACATTCGTGTTTGATAGAAGAATAAATCGTTTAGTATGTTACTTAATTTAAATTGTATTTAAAAAAATTAAAATGCAATCATTTTGATCCAGAGACATAAACCTTATTTTAGGAAATACAGGAAACGAATATACAGAATAGCCTATCAAGTTTTCTGTGCATAAGAAGCTATTTTAATCTTACCTGTCCTCAATTCACTCAGAAGTTACTGTAATAACATAATAGCATTATGTCCATCTAGAGAAACTACACTTTCCAATGGTGAATTAGTAATTAATTTATACAAATCGGTTAATTTAGCTTCCGATATTACTTCATACAAACACAGAAACATTGTCTGTAGGCTATGTTTCATAGCTTTCGATTGTTGTTGCCCAAGGCCCCTTATAGACGAAGTCATTTGTTTTTTATTTCATTACACTGCCTTAGATGGTGTTGTTATTGTAATTTTAAAACTCATTTATCTCATTAAATATCAGTCCTATCAAAATTTTGCATGAAATAAAACTTATCGGAAATTAGTTTTAAAGAAACGTTTGTTATGGAACATTTTTCATGAAAATTAATAATAAGGGAGATATTTCGATTTATTTAATTCGAGCTCCCTTATAACCCCCCTTTTAAATAAAATATTTTAAATGCCATATAGCCTATATTCTAAGTTACGACGAACTTAGTTTATATTCCAATTTTCATATAAATTGGTTCAGCCATTATCGCGTGAAAAGGTAACAAACATCCAGACAGGCAGACAAACAAACAAAAATTTCAAAAAGCGATTTTCGTTTTCAGGGTGGTTAATTATATATGTTAAGAGCAATTATTTTTGGAAAATCGAAAATTACCAAAAAATTTCGGCTACAGATTTATTATTAGTATAGATGAATCAATTATTAAGCAATGCAGCATATGATCTAAAATGTATAGGCTATAATTTGATATTTCATAGAATATCGAAGTCATATGTTATGGATCTTTGGGATAATCTCTCATATGTTACTAAAATATCTGACCCGCACTTTTCACCTTCAACATGTGCCATTCTGTATTTTTCCTTGCTATGGGTAGTGGGCAGGTGCTTTTGTATGTTATGACCTTTGGACTTAGGGATTTAAAGGCTACGTACGCACGTTAAACAAAGTGTTGGAAATAGACCAGCATAAACACTTCTAACAGAATTTGATCAGCTGGAAGGATCCTATTTTGGAAAACAAGTTATTTTATCCCCCCCAAAACATTTTTATCAGCGAACTTTATAACGCAACATTGTATTCGTTTATATCACTGTGTGTAATTTTTGCTCTTGTTTCAAAATATCCAGAATGGAAGCGCTCACTCTATTAGAAACCAGATACGGTGAGTGCTTTTTTTTCTCGTATGACCGCAGATTATTTTGTGGGCCTGCTCATATTTACATGCAGTTTAACTAAATTGCCGCGAAGTAACTATAATCAGTAAATTGTAGATATCGCCGTGTAGCGCAGTGGTATGCAAATTTGTTACTCACGAGCATTTCTCGGCGGCTTTAATGCCAGAAGCTCTGTTTCGTACAACGGATTTACACATCGAGGCTATTATTCTTTTCATACAGGAAAGATAACAATTACTGCTATTTTGTTAGCTGTTTCATATCCTCGCAAAGATGACCTACAGAACTCCTCAATTTGGACTACATTTGATATTTTTGGATATTTACAAATTATTAGCAAAACTGAAGGTTTTTATTGTATATTTTTACAAAATTCGATTCTTCAATTTGGACTACAGTTGACATTTTGGATATTTCCAAATTATTAGCAAAACTGAAGATTTTTGTTTTATATTTTTACAAAATTTGACTCTTCAATGCAGTTGACATTTTTGCTAATTTACAAATTGTTAGCAAAATTGAAGATTTTTATTATATATTTTTACAAAATATGATTCTTCAATTTAGACTACAGTTGACATTTTTGTGTATTTCCAAATTATTAGCAAAATTGAAGATTTATATTGTATATTTTTCAAAATTTAACTCCTCAATTTGGACTACATTTGATATTTTTGGATATTTACAAATTATTAGCAAAACTGAAGGTTTTTATTGTATATTTTTACAAAATTCGATTCTTCAATTTGGACTACAGTTGACATTTTGGATATTTCCAAATTATTAGCAAAACTGAAGATTTTTGTTTTATATTTTTACAAAATTTGACTCTTCAATGCAGTTGACATTTTTGCTAATTTACAAATTGTTAGCAAAATTGAGGATTTTTATTATATATTTTTACAAAATATGATTCTTCAATTTAGACTACAGTTGACATTTTTGTGTATTTCCAAATTATTAGCAAAATTGAAGATTTATATTGTATATTTTTCAAAATTTAACTCCTCAATTTGGACTACATTTGATATTTTTGGATATTTACAAATTATTAGCAAAACTGAAGGTTTTTATTGTATATTTTTACAAAATTCGATTCTTCAATTTGGACTACAGTTGACATTTTGGATATTTCCAAATTATTAGCAAAACTGAAGATTTTTGTTTTATATTTTTACAAAATTTGACTCTTCAATGCAGTTGACATTTTTGCTAATTTACAAATTGTTAGCAAAATTGAAGATTTTTATTATATATTTTTACAAAATATGATTCTTCAATTTAGACTACAGTTGACATTTTTGTGTATTTCCAAATTATTAGCAAAATTGAAGATTTATATTGTATATTTTTCAAAATTTAACTCCTCAATTTGGACTACATTTGATATTTTTGGATATTTACAAATTATTAGCAAAACTGAAGGTTTTTATTGTATATTTTTACAAAATTCGATTCTTCAATTTGGACTACAGTTGACATTTTGGATATTTCCAAATTATTAGCAAAACTGAAGATTTTTGTTTTATATTTTTACAAAATTTGACTCTTCAATGCAGTTGACATTTTTGCTAATTTACAAATTGTTAGCAAAATTGAAGATTTTTATTATATATTTTTACAAAATATGATTCTTCAATTTAGACTACAGTTGACATTTTTGTGTATTTCCAAATTATTAGCAAAATTGAAGATTTATATTGTATATTTTTCAAAATTTAACTCCTCAATTTGGACTACATTTGATATTTTTGGATATTTACAAATTATTAGCAAAACTGAAGGTTTTTATTGTATATTTTTACAAAATTCGATTCTTCAATTTGGACTACAGTTGACATTTTGGATATTTCCAAATTATTAGCAAAACTGAAGATTTTTGTTTTATATTTATACAAAATTTGACTCTTCAATGCAGTTGACATTTTTGCTAATTTACAAATTGTTAGCAAAATTGAAGATTTTTATTATTTATTTTTACAAAACTTGACTCTTCAATTTAAACTACAGTTGACGTTTTTGCATATTTCTGTCTACTGTAATGATGGAAATATGCAAAATTGTCAACTGTAGTCTAAATTGAAAAGTCAAATTTTGTAAACAATATTATCATAAAAATCGTCAATTTTGTTAATAACTTGTCCACGTCTGTATGGTTCATATAACGAAGTTGTTTATCATCAGGAACTGCACTTGCTAATGCATTTCACTTGTTCACTTTGTAGGAAATATTGCGGAGAAGAATAGACCACGTAATTCGTCAGAAACTATCCATACTACACCACAGGTAGTGTGTCTATATTACACTCGTAAAGGATGATGATGATGATGATGATGGTGATGATCTTGCCCGAGATTTGAACGCCGGCCCCCTGGTTTATAAGGCTAGTGCAGTAGGAATAATTTACAATCAATACACAATCAAATACATAGCACAAGAAAACGGATACAACCCTACCATAATAGACAACATAATACGTAAGACAAAATATAATCACAAAAACAATAAGAATACAACACAAACACAAGAACACAAAACATACATCACACTTACTTACTTACAAATGGCTTTTAAGGAACCCGAAGGTTCATTGCCGCCTCACATAAGCCCGCCATCGGTCCCTATCCTGTGCAAGATTAATCCAGTCTCTATCATCATACCCCACCTCCCTCAAATCCATTTTAATATTATCCTCCCATCTACGTCTCGGCCTCCCTAAAGGTCTTTTTCCCTCCGGTCTCCCAACTAACACTCTATATGCATTTCTGGATTCGCCCATACGTGCTACATGCCCTGCCCATCTCAAACGTCTGGATTTAATGTTCCTAATTAGGCCTATGTCAGGTGAAGAATACAATGCGTGCAGTTCTGTGTTGTGTAACTTTCTCCATTCTCCTGTAACTTCATCCCGCTTAGCCCCAAATATTTTCCTAAGCACCTTATTCTCAAACACCCTTAACCTATGTTCCTCTCTTAGAGTCAGAGTCCAAGTTTCACAACCATACAGAAGAACCGGTAATATAACTGTTTTATAAATTCTAACTTTCAGATTTTTGGACAGCAGACTGGATGATAAGAGCTTCTCAACCGAATAATAACACGCATTTCCCTATTTATTCTGCGTTTAATTTCCTCCCGAGTGTCATTTATATTTGTTACTGTTGCTCCCAGATATTTGAATTTTTCCACCTTTTCGAAGGATAAATCTCCAATTTTTATATTTCCATTTCGTACAATATTCTGGTCACGAGACATAATCATATACTTTGTCTTTTCGGGATTTACTTCCAAACCGATCGCTTTACTTGCTTCAAATAAAATTCCCGTGTTTTCCCTAATCGTTTGTGGATTTTCTCCTAACATATTCACGTCATCCGCATAGACATACATCACACTAACATACGAAAACAAAAACACACACAAAATTGCAACCCCATTTAAGAAATTAAATTACAACATCGCATACAGAACAAATAACACTCTACAAAAACATCTCAACACACAAACAAACAAACAAACAAACAAACAAATACAACCACACAGGCGTATAGAAACTCAAATGTAACACCTGCAACAACTTATACATAGGACAGACAGGCAGATCGTTTCAAACACGTTACAAAGAACACATCACAGCCATAAAAAATTACAAAACACCTCCACATATGCAGAACACATCACAAATACCAACCACACCCACAGAGACATCAACACAGACATGGAAATACTACACATCCAACCAAAAAGCCAGAAACTAAACACACTAGAACAATACGAAATATACAGACACACAAAAACACACCCCAACGAAATTCTCAACACACAACTCAACTTCAAAACAGACGCACTTTTTGACTCTACACTATACCACAGGAACACACCCTCACAGGAAACACAACAAGTGGCGCCAAGACCAACAACGACCAGTTCTGAAGATGACCCATAAATAGGTCGAAACATGTAAACGAGGTACGTTGAAATTTAACACAGGAAAGTCTTCCCATACATATTCCGAAGTGATACAGTGTTAAAAGTTGTGTAATCAAGTTGTGTTCTACAAAATACTTTTAAAATGTTACGTTTTTTTTCAGATTCAATTTCTGCACATTTAAAGGACAAAAATAAAATTATTTCAATCATCTTTTAACAAAATACATTGATTTCTTATTGACTGAGAATATTGGAAATTAAATCAATGACTTTCTCAAAACACGCTATGAAATGTTTCATATAAAATAATGACTTCACTGTGTAGTAACATATGTCTCGCTGTAGTGTGAATACATAAGCATTGCTATATAGCTGTTTCCACACAATATTAGATAGGCCTACTTCTTAGTTCTCGGTGTAGTGTGTAATGTTACGACGAAGTACTAAATAAAGTGTGAAATTCTACTTCCACATCTACATCTTCTAATTTCAAGTCCATTGTACGTTATCTGAAAAAAAAATTACACTCCTTCATTCAGATTTGATAACTGTGTTTTCAACAATTCTTCATTAAATTAATGCATTAATCAGGTTACTGTAATTATATTATAAAATTTTAAATTAAATTATGATTTCGGCATATAATGAAAATGTATTTGTGTTATAATAATAAGAGAAAAGTGCAGTACATGTAATTGACATTGTTAAACCTGTATTTCGCTTTCCACAATTGACATTACTGAATAATAACATCGAATCTATTTATTGCAGTAATCGATATTCATCTATTTCAACTTCACAATGTCTGAATATACAATTATTAACATTTTGTGATCGAATTTTAGGGTTATATTTTTTACATTTTTATTTTATTCATGAAATAGTCCTAATAAATGTCACCCGTAGTCTGAGATTTCCCAGATAAATCTCAGACCTCTCGTGACATTACTAAAGAAAATAAACGGCATAATATCACCTACAAAACAATTGAGAGGTTTGCCGGAAAAAGGGCGTATAGGTCAATATGGTGAATTGAGATACAGGCAATCTAAGATTTAAAACGCACCTGAATAAAATGTTATACATATAGTGAACAAAATTATATATTAAATTAAAAATCTTAGAGAGTATAAATGTTTTGTAGCATTTAGGCAATTTATATTATTAAATTTCCTTATATTTGTACCAAATAAAACTTCGGTCTGTACGCCCTTTATCCATATAATGATTTGCTTAGTGGATTTAATGTAGATTTCAGATTTAAATTGCACACGGAATTGAAACAAAGATACATTTTATGACATTTATTATCCACTTGTAAAGAAATTTACATTGTTTCAGATATACTGAGTAGACATTAAGTACGCAAAGCAAAATCTCTGAATATAACAGAAAAAGAAAAACTCCATTTTGTGTGAACATAAATAAATAAAATTTATTATTTGTATAATCCTGATAACAGTAAGCCCAAAAATCTGAATATTGTAACAAATCTCTTTATAGAACATAAAATATTTCCGTCTGAATCTGTGAGTTTCATAAGTTTGTTTAGTCTTAAAGCAAGGACAATAATGAACATAAAAAGCAGTCAAAGGAAACAACTGGACTGACTAAATTGAACTATATATATTTGCTTAGTCTCTACCAAGAGAAAACACACACAGTACAGTATGCGGTGACGCGCAGTACTAGCTCTACTTGTAGACTGACTGACTAAATCGCGCACGCACCGACGCAGCCCTGTCCTGCAGGTATGTACAATACAATCAAAACAAAATTTCGCTACTATAATTATTCACTACATTTTAAACCGTTTTCCCGAAGAAGGGCGTATAGGTCTATCCGCCTTTCTTCCGGCAAACCCCTCAATTTTTAATTATCATTTTGTTGACACAAGTACAATATTTTTGGTTTCCTGGTAAAAACTTTATTGACAACGTCTAGGAAAGAGCTTCTACAGAGTAATCTCAGCCTAATGTTTGAGGTAACAATGATAATGCGATGGTAACTAGGGAGATTATGGTGGCATCAGAGGTGCGAGAACTTCATTTTATCGAAGGTATCATGAACAAACACATTTATGTAAACATCCGCCGTGATACTCTGAAAGCCGTGCTGGAATACTGAAGACGAATAAAATTACAAGTTCATTCTTTACAGCAAACACGACTAAAACATCCATCATGTTAGTTTAAAGTGTAATGTTACATAGCTGCCCTGAATAACAAGAGCTCTGTTTAAATCACCAGATCTGAATTTGATTGAAACACTTTCAGACTAAATTGGAAAAGGAAATAAGAAAGCAAAGGAGATCTCTAATAAACAGAATTGTAAGTTGCCTCTGAAAGAAAGTACTATAACACTTCTTTATTATATAAATATCTTATTGTACTTAAAGAGTTGCAAGGGATAGTGAAGTACAATCTATAACCTCTCCTATCCAAATCCCATCCTCAAAGCAACCTGCTTTTACAGATGACGCTCTGGGGACCGAATATTGGCGGTTTAGCAACAATATCATATACAGAGGAAATGCTGTATAGGTGGGAACCCCACCAATTCTACCCCTTCGGGTCGGCAACCCGTTGGGCAGTAATTTCATAACTGCTTTCAAATCTCACAATAAGTCTCGGATGGACCGGATTGATAATTCTATTAAAATTAGAATTAAATATGGTATGGAAATCAATAAAGAAAAACCTAAAATTATGGTCTTCTGTGGAAAATATCCTCTGCCTAGAAAAATATGTTTAGACTCAAAAATATTAGAAAGAGTAAATTATTTTACATATTTCGGATACACATTATCTTTTTGTGCAAGATCGTACTTATTTGCTTGTTTTCCGCACAGAACCAATACGCGGTAAGTGTGAAATACCACATTCAGTGTTCCCAACCTAACACACATAACAATTTCCCTGTTCTTACCGCTCAAGCGCGACATTCATTTTACTGCTTTAGGCTTTTAACATATTATTTTTAGAGATGTTTAACATAGTAATAATTATAAATTGGAAACTTACCAATGCAATTTCACCTAAATTGCAATGTTAATTATTGTTTTTAAATATTTGCAAAAATTAAGTAAAGTCTACTACTCCACGAAACTTATTGCATTCCTGATACAAGTAACATTAAGGAAGCCGTGAAAAAATCAACAAGATTCCAGATGCCGATGTTATTACTGCAATATGTTATATAAATAATATTGTTAAAATATTAAAATGAAAAATAAACCATTACATAACCTTACCGTTTGTTTTAAGTTCGCATTTATAGACTGGGGAAAAAAAAGACAGACGTATATCACGGCATGCTGGAGTATAGTAAACACAGAAAACATTTTATAGCAACAATGTTGAAGAAAGATATTTTGATTTTCCGAAGTTGGCGTCATTAAACAGAAACCAACATGGAGATTTCATTGCAACTAATTAGAAATTCGTCTTTCAGGTATGTAATAAACGATCTTCGCACAAAATAATGTACGATACACGAGCGGTATGTTTGTTTTCATGTTCTCGGAAATTAAAAAAGCTCAACTACGATTCGCTTTTTCAATCTTTTCCTCGACCATGAAAACGTCAACATACCGCTCTTGTAACGTATATTACTATTTCGATTAAGTAGACATTTCACAGAAAATTTCTAAATACACCAAAGCAATGGGAATAATTAACAACATTATGAAACTTATCATAGTAGAAAGGCGTACTAAAATTGGCCTATACAAGTCCTGCTACCAAGATTTTTCACAAATTACTGGCAGCAAGGTGGGTAATACAATTACTCCTCTTAAATTATATACCTATCTGTATTAAGCATTTGAAATATAAACAATTTGTTTTTGCTATTGACTACAGACTTACAAAAAATATAAAATAATCATCCTATTTTTAAAAATACAGGTTGATTCAAAAGTTTTCTTCCATTTTTCTGAAAACGTTTACCAAAATTAATTAACTTCAGATATGTTATTGATGACACTATGAGGAATTTGCTTCTCTACCAATTCAAGACAATTTTTAGTTTTGACATGATGGAAAAGTCATTAATAGGCAATGACTATAACATAAATTGGAAATCATTTCAGTTAATTCTTGAAATTTAAATATTAGAGCATCTCAAAAGCATCTGAAGCGGTAAGATCAATAACCATTGAAGTCCATTTTCGAGGAAAATGCAAAAAAACGTTTTTTATTTCTTATCTAAAATTATTTTTTCTTGTACGTAATATTTCTGGTTGTTTTAGAGATAAAGACAAAGTAGTGTACCAACTTTTGAAGTCGTAACACTTGTGGATATATCCAAAATTTAATTTCAAATTTACAAAAAGCGAATGGCCAGAAGTGGACTTGAATGGTTATTGATCTCACCGCTTGATTTGTTTATAATGAAATAAAATGAAAAATTTAAAGTTCTAAAAAATAACTAAATAAAAATATAAAACTAATAAATCAAATTTTAAGTCTTTTGAAATTCAAAAATTCGAGCACCACCTATACTACAATCAGCATCTCGAAAACAAGCTCCACTAATATTATTATTTCCTAGAAAATCACTTCTAGAAAAACCATAACACACAGAAATAAAAATATAAAAAATTGAAAACAAAAGGTAATGATAATATAAATAAGAATATAAAAATTGTTATAAATAAGAGAAAATAAAATAATTTGAACGCGATCAAACTTAGAAATGAAGAAAATTAAGCTACGAATTGAATTTTATACCAACAGACTACCAACAAGGGTAACAAGTTCACTATACTTGAATAATGTAAATTACTTCTTATAGTAGAATAATTATTTAGGTTATTCTTAATTCAAATTGTTAGTAGACGTATAACGGATAAATACTTGGAATTTCAAGAATAAATGTGAAGAAAAACGAAAAGAAAATTGAAAAATCATCACTGGGGTAATCCTTTTACCCCTCATGGTAGCAGAAGAGTTAATTATGATCGTAGGCCATCATATAGTTACTGGCATAGTGCATCATTTTGATTTTGAGCACCACTTATAGGTTGACTAGCACTTAAATCTTCAGTCTGCGATTTACTCCTTCCTACTTGTTCTAGCAGACTCGTACTACGTTTTATGGCTGTTGGATAATTTCCACCATTATAAACATGAACCCAAGCTGTTATTGTTACAAGAGATCTGTAAGAAACGTACCCAAGGAGCTCAATGGCCCTCTTCGAACAAAACAGGTTATGAACCCATTAGTAAATGACTTCGGAGTCGAGACAGTCGCGGTCAAATATGGACGGTTGCCATTGTTTTTGTTGAAATTTTGAATTTATGATATCTGCATCGAACGTTAATTTCACAAGCACAATATTCTAAGGCAATATCTTGTTGATATAAGACCGTGTATACAATAAAGATACGAGCCGAGGTAATATACAGTATAAAATCAACAAGGATGCCTTTGCTACCTATTGAAACTACAAAGTTGTGATTCAGAAATATATTCGATAATACAGTGAATGTCACCGGCGTAACTTGCGCTGTTGCTAGTTTGCCTGCTGATCCGGTCTAGACTCGGGCGTGGGTTCGATTCTCGCTTGGGCTGATTACCTGATTGGTTTCTTTCCGAAGTTCTTCCAACGACAAGACAAATGTCAGGTAATTCAATGGCGAATTCTGGGTCTCATCTGTCCAAATATCATCTCACTAGCACAAATTCCATCGATACTAATTAACCTAGTAGTTTTTTTTTTTTCAAATTCAAATTCAAATTTATTCACAATTTACAATTGAAATGGTACATATGAATAGATACCCGAAATGAGCATATGCTCGTGCTCGGGTACAGTCCAGTAGTCTACATAAATTTTACAGATAACAATAATAATGTTGATGATAGAAATAACGGTAATAATAATAATAATAATAATAATAATAATAATTATTATTATTATTATTATTATTCTTATAACCATGACGGAGATAATACAAAGATAGTAATACAAATTAATTAATAAATAATAATAATAATAATAATAATAATAACAATAATAATAATAATAATAATAATAAAACAAAAAAATTAATAGTAATAAAATAAATACTAATGGCCGGTTTTTCCAATTATTGTTAGAAAATTTAACGACTGTTAAACTCTAAACAGTTTGTTAATTAATAAAATTGTATGTTTTCAACACCAGTTTGGTTTAACAGATTGTTAACAGTTTGTTAATTTTAAATGTAGGATTTCGGGCAGTTAACTCGTTTAACAGTTGGTTAAATATGGCCGATGTCTCCACAGCTGTTCGAACAGAAGTTGCGAAATTAATATTTTGTGTCTCTGCGTAGGAAATGTTTAGCATATGACTGGTAATATAACATTTAAAAAATACTTTGGACTGTTTAAATACATCAGTGTTATTTTATTTCTTTCGTATTTCGTATCCATAATAGCAATGAGGAAATATAACCTTACTTTGTAATTATTATTCAGCACGTCACCTACAACTTTCATTTGTCAACTGTTTGTTTATGGAGCATGGCCTACTATAACAGGTTGTCATTGTATGCAAGTTTCATGACTCACTCTATAATATAGAATTTGAAGATTAATCTTAGCCAATCAAAAATTGTCTTACATGTGTAGAATCATTATCAACTTATTTTGAGTAGTTAAAATAGTGCTAACAGACGTTATGGTTAAGTTTTGGTTATCCATATCTGCCTAGTGTTTCATTTTCGCAACATTCTGCATTAACTATTTTTCTGCAAAAATACAAAGGAATGAGTTATAAAATTAACTTTTATTTCATTGCTGTGTATACTAGAAGAATCAAAGGAGCCTGCAGTACTATAATTAACTTCCATTTCAGTTTTATGTGGCGGTGCGAAAATTATGAAAATATTCAACAAGAAAAAGTTATGGGCATAAATGGGTTACAAAATTATGTTGAACAAATTATATTAACAAAGCGTTAAAAATAAACAGACTGTTAATTTAACATTCGTTAAGCAAAATTAAACATTACTTGGACAAACTGGCCACAAGAATGATAAAATAAAATATAGAACCACTAGCGAGAGTTAACACAAGTTAAATAAGCATATAATAACCAGAAAAAAGAATAACGAAACTCGAAAATCAACAAAAAACGTTCGTCGTATCGCAGACGACAGCAACCGCCGTATTGACATTGTGTTGTGCATTAATGGTAGTAGGGGGAACCGAAGGTCTACATCCTGACGTTCTCTTCGAATCTTGTCATACACTCATGGGAAGTTAATGCTGAAAAACAAAATGTCTACGAGTCAAACTGTTCATTATTACCAGGATAAATACAAATAATACTGAAATATATTAATCAAGTTTCAGTTATACAGTACAGTATGAGTTACACAACGCAGAACTGCACGCATTCTATTCTTCATCTGACATAATTAGGAACATTAAATCCAGACGCTTGAGATGGGCAGGGCATGTAGCACGTATGGGCGAATCCAGAAATGCATATAGAGTGTTGGTTGGGAGGCCGGCGGGAAAAAGACCTTTGGGGAGGCCGAGACGTAGATGGGAAGGTAATATTAAAATGGATTTGAGGGAGGTGGGATATGATGGTAGAGAATGGATTAATCTTGCTCAGGATAGGGACCAATGGCGGGCTTATGTGAGGGCGGCAATGAACCTCCGGGTTCCTTAAATGTCAATAAGTAAGTAAGTAAGTAAGTTATACAGTAGATCTCCCCTTTTGTGCAAGAGGTATAATATCAAAATATTTTATGAATGGCGGGGAAAATATAAATTTAAAGAACTCTCTAGTGACAGAGATAGTGACAAGTACAATCAAGTGTATCTATGGCGATGCTAAGAAATCATTTATGATACAGGGTCGTTTAAAAAACCGATTAAAAACAGTGATTTTTTTCATTTTTTTTAGCTAGAGAAATGCTGACACTATGACATGGACGTCTCACCGTGTGTTTGTCTATTACGGGCTGAAAAATTCCAAAATACAGACTCAAGTAAAAGCATTTCGAGGTAAAAGAGTTCGCTGGAATGAGTTTAGATTTCTTGCTGATGCAAGTTCATTTCTTTACTTTTCTGTACACGTATGGAAAGGTTTCGGATTTTTAAGATCATAAAATCTTTAATTTCCTTTTTACTTTCTCATTAGAGAACGAATTGTTTTGCTGCAAAAATCGATTTTCATACATGCACAGAAATACATATTGCCATAATTACTGATCACCAGAGCTGCGACAAAATCCATTTTGACATCAAGTTGCGTTCATATGGCCTACACTTTAAAAACAAATGATGGCGCCGTGGTACGTCACGTAAACAATGCCACTTCGTTCAGATACACAATAGCTTATCATGTGGGGGTGACTGTTACTTATGTCCCGCCCACTATAGGAGACATAGGCCAGTTTTATACTAATCCTAAACATATTTAGTATAACTTGTTGCTTGTGGGCCATCCCAAACCCCGACCTGCACCCCTAAGAGCACCAGTCCTTATATACCCGTCAGTCAAGGCCTTCTGACAAATAAAAGCAAATGACAATAGATATCTCAGTCATGACAACCTCATAAAATATCCTATCAATTGAATAATCGATCTTGCTACGTACAACGTAATTATATTATATTATTATCTATTTCAGCGAGTACTGACGACCACTGCAAAATATGACAATTTGGTCCTGGGAGCATTCTCTTTTGGCACAAGGATGATTTATGTAACATGCTTCTATTATATCAATGTATTATTAAATTTGATACATAAAAATCACACATATTTCAGATCAATACAAATACAAAACCAAAGGCATGGATAGAATACGTTTACTTGAACCCAAGTGTTTAACGAGCACTGCATTCAACCATAGTAGTCATCAGAGGTCAGAATCGGAAGTTTTCGCTCGAGCGCCAAGTAGTTCATAGCATAATCCGATAGGTAGCGCACATGCATGATGGGTAAGATTGTCACGAGCAATAAATCCTCGAATGCTATAAGCCGAGCTTTAGACATTTGTCCTTGTTACAGTGATGAACTGTGTAGTAACATCATAGATGTTTATTATTTCAAAACTTTGCCGTGTTTAACTACCCTCTCCATAGTACAACTACAAAACTTGCTTTCAAATGTAATATAAATGTTTTTTTTTTCTCCACACAGGAGTGATTTTGTTTTTGCCACATCTAATAGATGTTATTGGATGTAAATGTAATTATTATAAACGGAGAATACAATCACGATAATGCAAGAACTGTATCAAGTTTTCTAGTAATAATAATAATAATAATAATAATAATAATAATAATAATAATAATACTTACTTACTTATTGGCTTTTAAGGAACCCGGAGGTTCATTGCCGCCCTCACGTAAGCCCGCCATTGGTCCCTATCCTGAGCAAGATTAATCCAGTTTCTATCATCATATCCCACCTCCCTCAAATCCATTTTAATATTATCTTCCCACCTACGTCTCGGCCTCCCCAAAGGTCTTTCTCCCTCCGGCCTTCCAACTAAGACTCTGTATGCATTTCTGGATTCGCCCATACGTGCTACATGTCCTGCCCATGTCAAAAGTCTGGATTTTATGTTCCTAATTATGTCAGGTGAAGAATACAATGCGTGCAGCTCTGCGTTGTGTAACTTTCTCCATTCTCCTGTAACTTTATCCCTCTTAGCCCCAAATATTTTCCTAAGAACCTTATTCTCAAACACCCTTAATCTCTGTTCCTCTCTCAAAGTGAGAGTCCAAGTTTCACACCCATACAGAACAACTGGTAATATAACCGTTTTATAAATTCTAACTTTCAGATTTTTTGACAGAAGACTAGATGATAAAAGCTTCTCAACCGAATAATAACACGCATTTCCCATATTTATTCTGTGTTTAATTTCCTCCCGAGTGTCATTCGTATTTGTTACTGTTGCTCCAAGATATTTGAATTTTTCCACCTCTTCGAAGGATAAATCTCCAATTTTTATATAATAATAATAATAATAATAATAATAATAATAATAATAATAATAATAATAATCTCTAATAATTAGTGTAGCAATCTTTGCGTCTCTAACAGTTGTGCAGCATGATTATTCGTTTTATTATATTTTCTGTGACGTTATCTCTGTACTAATATTGTTATTAATCTACTGCTATATCAACAATATTTTGTCAAACATTTCTACGTTGTCGCAGTATATAGGCGGAACACTATGTATGGACCTATCATATTATATATGTGGTAAATCGAATATTGAATAATTATTAATTAGCAATAATAACTGTATATCGAAGTTATTCATACTATTTTATTTATAACTTCATGTTCCTGTTTTGGTACGTTCCATTGACTGTTCCATTAAACGTTTGTCATAAACGCAGAAAATAAAGCCTTATTTTTACCGTGTGAGCAAAACATATGTGTATCTTATCTGTCGCCTTCCATACAAGATAAGACATGTCGGTGAGATGACCTTGTACTGTGCTTCTATTTATTAGGAGTGTATCGCGACCGATCGTATCTCACTCGAGGGTGCGACACTCGACCGAGTTCAAGCGAGCGATTTAACTCCAATGCAGCACTCTGGTTGAGCACCATGGGAGACTGCTGAAGAGAGTGCCCAACATAGTGATGACGACAATAGTAATTGTAATGTTGGTACTTCTCCTGTTGGAAATATCATTCATTACAGAGACAAGCTGCACATATTATAAAAAAAATGTCTACCTATTTTTCAGTGAAGAAGAAACCAAAGTATGTGATCCACCAATTGCTAAAAATGTTCGTGCTACGGGTGTTTCAGAATCATTAGTGAAGAAAATTATTTCTAGCAATATATACAGGGACATCATTTTATTTTTACTTCAATTTTTATTGTACCTGAGTTTTTGAATGTACTTCACTCCCACCCCTTCTACTAATGAAGTTCAACCTCCTCCACACAGATCCAAGACCGCATAGTAGTCTTACGGTCATAGTAAACAGGACGTTCCAAAAATATGTTCGCGCTTTTCAGTGACGAAAGAGCTTTCAATATTGAATCATTTTCGCAAAGGTACTGTCGTCCATTTGCCTACGTCGTATCCCGGTTTTCCCAACAGCTTTTATTCGCCAGCTAGTGGCTGGGCTGTCTTAGTTCTTTTTCGGAGAACATTAATTTCTTTTAGGAATTGGACGTCTACGTAATATTATACAACTGTTTAAAATAACTTAAATAAAAGGGCCTCGTTAAGTAATTAACTGTCACGTGATTTCCTCCCTTTCTACGACCCTACAACAGAACTTGGACGGACAGTAGATAGTATGTCTGAGTAATTTTATCTTTTCGGATCGGGCAGAAGTGAAGATTGAATTTACAGTACGTAAGGTACTCTTTTATAGAATAGGTACAGAATTATTTCAACATGAGTTACTAGTACGAAGAACGAAACTGGTAATTGGGATTAGGTGCAATAGTCTATAGTGCGATAATATGCATATTATAACTGAAGCCTGTATCGAAATGAATGGCCACCATTTTCAAGAATGTGTTTAAATATCCATAGTATGATTATTTTTCAATTTAACTTCGTTCTCTATATTGTACGCTAATGTGTTGTAGACAGTATAATATACACTGCATAATCAACACGTCCACATGGAAAACTCAGTTCGTAAGTAAAAACACCCATTGTTAATATTGTACTTTATTTTGATTAAACAAAAACCAAATGAAAATTATCAAATTCAAAAGCGCAATATTTTCTAGTTTACGTATATGGATGAACTACTTTTCTTCCCTCCTATACCTAGTAAAGTGATTTGTTTGTATATTACGCCAGTATCATCGAACTCCAGTCGTGGAAAGGGGTAACAAACGGCGTTGATCCAGAGGTATAGACAAGTTAATATTAAAAATGTTAGTAAAAATAAAATGATGTCCCTGTACATCTACTCAAAAAGCACAATTGAAGACATATCTTTCCAAAGGGGCTATATGCCAAAAACAAGTTTCTGAGATATTGATGCAAAACACATTCATTCACAGTAATGGCCAAGGGCAGGTCTTTCACTGCATTCTCCAACGTTTCCTATTTCCTGCCTTCCTTTTTGTCTCTGCATATGATACATACATCATCTGATATCTTCTTCTGTGCCGAACTCTTCTCACGTTCACCATTCCTTCCAGTGAATCGTTCAGTAGGCAGTGTTTTCTCAGCCAGTGACCCAACCAATTCCTTTTCCTCTTCCTGATCAGTTTCAGCATCATTCTTTCATCACCCACTCTTTCCAAAACAGCTTCATTTCTTATTTCGTCTGTCCAAACACATACGTAGATGGCAAAATAATTTCAATAGGTTTAACGAACTATAACAATAATTTTTAGATACAAGGCCAGAAAAAGTACCATCTCCTAATATCCACGAAAGATTGCCCTGCTATTTTGGAAGATTTCTGCAATGATTACAACTTTTATAGGTGTATTATATTACATATTCTGTTAAAGAAGAAATATGAAACTTGTAACTACAGTTTTCTCGTAATAATGTTATAACGTCATGTTTATTACACGGGAGAGTCTAAAGAGTAAAAGGAATATTAAATTTCAGACGGGAGCGATTTTCTTTTTTACTGAAAGTGTGGGTAAGATTTAATATGGACTTACTCTGACGAAATGCTTATACCAGGAAATAATTTTCAGACTTTCTTTAACCAGCTACAATATAATCGTTCATGAAAACATAGTTGTTGATTGAAACATAAACGAGAAGAAGCTAATTTGGATAAAAAAATTACATCTTAATTTTCACATAAATAATTATTTTATATAAGTAAATTTTAAATTTATTTTCATTGTTTTACTGTTATATGTATCGCTACAACGTCAACTTTTTACAACTATGAACAGTGGATGAATTAATTTTTTTTTTTAAATTTCAGTAGGTTATTTTACGACGCTTTATCAACATCTTAGATTATTTAGTGTCTGAATGAGATGGTGATAATGCCGGTGAAATGAGTCCGGGGTCCAGCACCGAAAGTTATCCAGCATTTGCTCATATTGGTTGCCCCGACCGAGATTCGAACCCGGGCCACCTGGTTTCTCGGCCAGACGCGCTAACCGTTACTCCACAGATGTGGAGTTGGACATCAATAAATGGACATGGGCCAATGTGCTCCTGAAGTTTTGCCATTTAGCAATTAGAGGAACAGTGATTTTGTACCACTACGACCAATCAAAAGCATTTTTATTTACAACTAGCCGTACCCGTGCGCTCCGCTGCACCCGTTAGAAATAAATATAAAGTAATTACATAATTAAAATAGGACATTTGATCCAGGGAACATTCGTGTTTGTTAGAAGGATAAATCATTTAATATGTTACTGAAATTAAATTGTGTTTAAATAATTAAAATGCGATCATTTCGGTCCAGAGAGCACTCATTTCGTGCAATGACAATTCCTTTAACATGTTTATAATTTTTATTACATGCAACCATAGTTTAATGAACATTGACATCATTTAGATTTAATGTGTATACTTTATTTTACTTGTTATAGGTTTCCATTGAATTATGGTAATTTTAACCCTTGTTTTCTACGTATTCAGTAAATGGCGTTTGGCCCACTATGGTTCTGAACCCTTCAAGTATCTTAAATTATATTATATAATATTATATTACATATATTATATTATGTTATATTATATTATATTATATTATATTATATTATACTATATTATATTATATTATGTTATATTATATTATATTATATTATATTATATTATATTATATTATATTATATTATATTATATCAGAAGTTACTGTAATAACATTATAGCATTATGTCCATCTAGAGAAACTACACTTTCCAATGGTGAAATAATAATTAATTATACAAATCGGTTAATTTAGCTTCCGATATTACTTCATACAAACACAGAAACATTCTCTGTAGGCTATCTTTCATAGCTTTAGATTGTTGCTGTCCAAGGCCTCTTATAGACGAAGTAATTTGTTTTTTATTTCATTATACGGCCTTAGATGGCAGTTATTTTAATTTTAAAACTCATTTATCTCATTAATATCAGTCCTATCAAACTTTTTCAAACAATAAACTTATCGCAAATTAGTTTTAAAGAAACTTTTGTTATGTAACATTTTTGGCAAAAATCAATAATAAGCGAGATATTTCGATTTATTTAATTTAAGCCTCTTATAACCCCCCTTTTAAATAATATATTTTGAATGCCATATAGCCTAAAATCTAAGTTGCAACGAACATAATTTATATTCCAATTTTTATCGAAATCCGTTCATCCATTATCGCGTGAAAAGGTAACAAACATACAGACAGACAGACAGAAAAACAGACATACAAACAAAAATTTCAAAAAAGCGATTTTCGGTTTCAGGGTGGTTAATTATATATGTTAGGACCAATTATTTTTGGAAAATCGAACATTACCAGAGAAATTTCGGCTACAGATTTATTATTAGTATAGATTACATTTTTCTAATGTTACTCACTTTCGCAACTAATAAAGACTTATTAGTACGTTTGCTAATTTATAATGTACTCAACGCACTAGAACAATATGATATATACAGACACGCTAAAACACACCCCAATCAAATTCTCAACACACAGATCAATTTCAGAACACACACACTATTTGACACAACTCTTCATCACACGAACGCACCCACACAACAGGCAGCGAAGTTGACATAGCGCCGAGATCTAGTAGGCTCTGAGGATGGTGTGAAGAAGCACCGAAACAGCTGTAAGCCGCACATGCTTACATAATTAACACGAGTAAGATCGCCATTTAATCAATTATTTATCTTTTGAAAGTTTTAGGGCCGATTGTATAAACCATTTAATCTTAGATCAGAGGTTAAATTGATCCTTGTTTCAGCTGAACTTGGAATTTTGTGTTGTATAAAGTCTAATCTGAGATTAATTTGTCTCAAACTAAAGTCAACTTTGACTGAAGAAATTTCTCCGATTAAGTTAGATGATCCAAGTCCAGTTATTTCTTTTCTGTTTGAAATATACGAGTGACAGATTGTGCAAATAAAATATCCATTATTATTTATATTAATAGATATGTTAGGTACATTTATATATATTTCTTTCAATTTCTTGCCTTAATACACAAACATTCTTATATTTTATAAGGCTCTATCGTGTTCAGCAGTATCAAATAACATAACCTATAATTATATTATGTTTATAACAACCATTAATTATTAATGGATATGATAGGTACATTCATAAATTTTCAGTTAACTGTATTACTAAACGAAAATTGTCGTTTTATAAAGCTTTATTATGTTTAGCAGTATCAAACACCATAACATGATAACAATTCGGAGAACAGTCAACCTTCTTCTTATTGTCCACCATTATTTACATTGCACAAAAAACCAGTGTCTCCAACAGAATGTACGGAAAGTCGTCAAAAAGTAGTTGTAACGTCGCTAGATTTCTCATTATCAACAAAGAAAGATTAAATTTTGTCACTATGGGGTGCTAGAAAGGTCACTAAATCCCTATTTAAGCAATATAAAAGTTAAAAGAAATTGTTGTTGAAAAAGAGTTAAAGTCGCTAGATTGGCGACACTGAACAAACCTGTATAACATCACGTATTTCACCTGTTTATGCGATGTTGCCAAATCCTTTTCACGTGAACTTAGATTGCATTTGAACCAAGGTAATTTGATCGCAGAAAAGTTTTATACAATAGAAGAAGTGTCTGAACTCGGTTCACTTTTCGATCTTCGATCAAAATTGATCTTTAGTCAGGGAGTTTTATACAATTGGGCCTTATTTATATTTCAAACTAATATTCACTTCCTTTTAGCTAAAGTATAGTTAATGAACTTTTACGTTACCTACTATAATATGGTATTTTAACTGTGAAGGGCTCTCTCATTGTGAGGAAGCAATTTCTCGGAGTACAGACTGTGTCTGGTTATTCATGTAAATCCAACATGAGCATAGGTGGTCTGCGGCTACTGCAACTGAAGGAGGCGGAGGGCAGCTACGATGTGGCGGAAGCTGAGCCTAGCCACCTGTTGTCGACTGCGCTTCGGTAGGCTACATGCAGTATTCATCCCTGTACGTCACAAGGTGTTCCAAAAAGAGAAATTATCTTGGCGTCTATCCAAACGTTTTTAATAAAACTGAAACGAGGTGCATTTCAACAATGGATTATTTGTACGACTATATTATACAAATTTGTACTACATCAAAATTTGTTTGAAAAGGCGACTGGATTATCCAACAAATATGATCCATTCCGAATTGAATGTTTTTAGAATTGACCAAATTTATAAATACTCTTTAATTAAATTCTATCATAAAAATAGAATGAAATTTGTAGCTCAGCCACATGCTCATAATACAAGACGAAATGAAATTCTTAAATTAGTTGAACCTAAATATTTCACATATGCTGCTTTACTACACAGTACAAATTATGGTCCACGTCTATATAATTCGATAATAAAATTTCATCCAGAATTGACTACTTTAAGCAATGAAATTTTCAGATCCAGAATTGAAAAAATTATATGACAGACTTCCCTGTATATATATATTATGTACCATGTATTGTAAAACAAAATTATTTCTATCCTAAGTGTATTTTTCTATCTTATCTTGGTTACTATATCAACATGACCTGCACTAATTATACTACTAATAATAATTTAATATTAATCCATCAATCTCAACATCGTCTCCTTTTTCACTCAGTTATTACTTACTTACTTACTTACAAATGGCTTTTAAGGAACCCGGAGGTTCATTGCCGCCCTCACATAAGCCCGCCATCGGTCCCTATCCTGTGCAAGATTAAGCCAGTCTCTATCATCATACCCCACCTCCCTCAAATCCATTTTAATATTATCCTCCCATCTACGTCTCGGCCTCCCCAAAGGTCTTTTTCCCTCCGGTCTCCCAACTAACACTCTATATGCATTTCTGGATTCGCCCATACGTGCTACATGCCCTGCCCATCTCAAACGTCTGGATTTCAAGTTCCTAATTATGTCAGGTGAAGAATACAATGCGTGCAGTTCTGTGTTGTGTAACTTTCTCCATTCTCCTGTCACTTCATCCCGCTTAGCCCCAAATATTTTCCTAAGCACCTTATTCTCAAACACCCTTAACCTATGTTCCTCTCTCAGAGTGAGAGTCCAAGTTTCACAGCCATATAGAAGAAGCGGTAATATAACTGTTTTATAAATTCTAACTTTCAGATTTTTGGACAGCAGACTGGATGATAAGAGCTTCTCAACCGAATAATAACACGCATTTCCCATATTTATTCTGCGTTTAATTTCCTCCCGAGTGTCATTTATATTTGTTACTGTTGCTCCAAGATATTTGAATTTTTCCACCTCTTCGAAGGATAAATCTCCAATATTTATATTTCCATTTCGTACAATATTCCCGTCACGAGACATAATCATATACTTTGTCTTTTCGGGATTTACTTCCAAACCGATCGCTTTACTTGCTTCAAGTAAAATTTCCGTGTTTTCCCTAACCGTTTGTGTATTTTCTCCTAACATATTCACGTCATCTGCATAGACAAGAAGCTGATGTAGCCCGTTCAATTCCAAACCCTGCCTGTTATCCTGAACTTTCCTAATGGCATATTCTAAAGCGAAGTTAAAAAGTAAAGGTGATAGTGCATCTCCCTGCTTTAGCCCGCAGTGAATTGGAAAAGGATCAGATAGAAACTGACCTATACGGACTCTGCTGTATGTTTCACTGAGACACATTTTAATTAATCGAACTAGTTTCTTGGGAATACCAAATTCAATAAGAATATCATATAATACTTCCCTCTTAACCGAGTCATAAGCCTTTTTGAAATCTATGAAAAACTGATGTACTGTACCCTTATACTCCCATTTTTTCTTCATTATCTGCCGAATACAAAAAATCTGATCAATAGTCGATCTATTATGCCGAAAACCGCACTGATGATCCCCAATAATTTCATCTACGTACGGAGTTAATCTCCTCAAAAGAATATTGGACAAAATTTTGTACGACGTCAACAAAAGCGATATTCCTCGAAAGTTACCACAGTTGGTTTTGTCCCCCTTTTTAAAAATAGGTACAATTATGGACTCCTTCCATTGTTCTGGTACAATTTACTTTTCCCAAATAGCAAGTACAAGTTTATAAATTTCGCTATATAATGCACTTCTACCATCTTGTACAGTTATTACTAGTATTATTATTTACTAATTTTATTATCATCTTTATGTGAGCTTTTTTCTTAAGTATTTTGTCTAAAAGGTATCGATCAAATTCCAGCAGAATTAATACAAGAGGGTGAAAGTGCATTATATAGCGAAATTTATAAACTTGTACTTTCTATTTGGGAAAAGGAAATTGTACCAGAACAATGGAAGTAGTCCATAATTGTACCTATTTTTAAAAAGGGGGACAAAACCAACTATGGTAACTTTCGAGGAATATCACTTTTGTTGACGTACAACATTTTGTCAAATATTCTTTTGAGAAGATTAACTCCGTACGTAGATGAAATTATTGGAGATCATCAGTGCGGTTTTCGGCGTAATAGATCGACTATTGATCAGATTTTTTGTATTCGACAGATAATGGAGAAAAAATGGGAGTATAAGGGTAAGTACATCAGTTATTCATAGACTTCAAAAAGGCATAAGACTCGGTTAAGAGGGAAGTATTATATGATATTCTTATTGAATTTGGTATTCCCAAGAAACTAGTTCGATTAATTAAAATGTTTCTCAGTGAAACATACAGCAGAGTCCGTATAGGTCAGTTTCTATCTGATGCTTTTCCAATTCACTGCGGGCTAAAGCAGGGAGATGCACTATCATCTTTACTTTTTAACTTCGCTTTAGAATATGCCATTAGGAAAGTTCAGGATAACAGGCAGGGTTTGGAATTGAACGAGTTACATCAGCTTCTTGTCTATGCGGATGACCTGAATGTGTTAGGAGAAAATCCACAAACGATTAGGGAAAACACGGAAATTTTACTTGAAGCAAGTAAAGCGATCGGTTTGGAAGTAAATCCCGAAAAGACAAAGTATATGATTATGTCTCGTGACCAGAATATTGTACGAAATGGAAATATAAAAATTGGAGATTTATCCTTCGAAGAGGTGGAAAAATTCAAATATCTTGGAGCAACAGTAACAAATATAAATTACACTGGGGAGGAAATTAAACGCAGAATAAATATGGGAAATGCCTGTTATTATTCGGTTGAGAAGCTCTTATCATCCAGTCTGCTGTCTAAAAATCTGAAAGTTAGAATTTATAAAACAGTTATATTACCTGTTCTTCTGTATAGTTGTGAAACTTTGACTCTGACTCTGAGAGAGGAACGTAGGTTAAGGGTGTTTGAGAATAAGGTGCTTAGGAAAATATTTGGGGCTAAGCGGGATGAAGTGACAGGAGAATGGAGAAAGTTACACAACGCAGAACTTCACGCATTGTATTCTTCACCTGACATAATTAGGAACATTAAATCCAGACGTTTGATATGGGCAAGGCATGTAGCACGTATGGGCGAATCCAGAAATGCATATAGAGTGTTAGTTGGGAGACCGGAGGGAAAAAGACCTTTGGGGAGGCCGAGACGTAGATGGGAAGATAATATTAAAATGAATTTGAGGGAGGTGGGATATGATGATAGGAACTGGATTAATCTTGCACAGGATAGGGACCGATGGCGGCTTATGTGAGGGCGGCAATGAACCTTCGGGTTCCTTAAAAGCCATTTGTAAGTAAGTAAATTTTGTCTACAAAGTATGTATATCTATGTAACGGAACTGTCCCCGAACACGAGCTTTGCTCTTTCGGGGTATTTTAATGTAACGTTTTTATGTATATGTTATTATTAAATAAAAATCTAAAATTAAATTAAATCTAAATTTGTACGAATAATCTAATCAAAATATAGTAGATGGTAAATGAATGGTAAAATACACCAACATGATAATGAGGTCGGTCAGCGCGTCTGGGCGCGAAACCAGGTGGCCCGGGTTCGAATCCCGTTCGGGGCAAGTTACCTTGTTGGGGTTTTTTCCGGGGTTTTCCTTGAACCCAATACGAGCAAATGCTGGGTAACTTTCGGTGCTGGACCCCGGACCCATTTCACCGGCATTATCACTTTCATTTCATTCAGACGCTAAATAACCTAGATGTTGATGCAGCGTCGTAAAATAACTCAATAAAAAATGATAATGAGGTAGTATACCTTGCACCAAAATTGGATATGTTTTGATTTTACAAAAGAAAGTAATTATAGTTATACGTAGAAACAACTATCTTGAATATTGTTGACGACTTTTCATACAATTACATATTATATTAGCAGCTATAAATCTGTACATATACCATCTAGTCCTTTACATTGGACGTAATATCCAGAATTATTATTCAATATACTGTACATGATAATGAAATTAGAAATAGGGAACAAATTAATATTACATACTGTAGATTATAAAAGACTAACATAAACTTTTCTGTTATGGGGATGAGATTATATAATAAGCTGCCCAGTAAATATTATAATTTACCAATCAAAAGTTCTAAAACTAGATTTTATAATTAGTTATCAAACATTTATTTAATTCTGTTGGTGAGTTTTAAAACAAATTACAATAAAATTATTTTTAATAAATAAATTTAGTTACATTTTGTTAGTATCAATATATCATGTGTGAATTGTTTTAATTATTTTTTGTTTTCATTTATTTTATTTTATTTTTAATATATCATATGTGACGAAGTCTACTACTTGTTTTTTTTTAATGGCCTTATAAGTTGAATTGAAAGACTACAATTTCAAGACATAAACAAAATATGTATAATAAAGACTATACTGTCAATGGATTGAATAGCAGTTTGAATATATTATTGAGTTAAGTTAATATTATGATCTACCGAAGAACATATGATATTTACATGCAGGAATTCTGCGTTATCATATGAAAAAGAATGCACGGAAATATCATATGTACTTCGGTACATCATAATAATATGATATGCATAAGTAATCACTTAGTGATTCAAGACGGCGCTCATCCCGTCGGATCCCGGCCACTTAGTCACTCGTAATGAGTGCACCTCTGTACATAGTGTGTTGGACATTGCGCCACTGTCACATATTCTGTGACACAGTGCATGAGGGTAGGCCACCAAAGGGAAAACTAAGAGGTAGAACTTTTATTTTTATTTTAGTTGGTTATTTAACGACGCTGTATCAACTACTAGGTTATTTAACGTCGATGAGATTGGTGATAGCGAGATGATATTTGGCGAGATGAGGCCGAGGATTCGCCAGAGATTACCTTGTATTCACATTACGGTTGGGGAAAACCTCGGAAAAACCCAACCAGGTAATCAGCCCAAGCGGGGATGGAACCCGCGGTCCACACCTGTGGAGTAACGGTCAGCGCGTCTGGCCGTGAAACCAGGTGGCCCGGGTTCGAATCCCGGTCGGGGCAAGTTACCTGGTTGAGGTTTTTTCCGGGGTTTTTCCTCAACCCAATATGAGCAAATTCGGTGCTGGACCCCGGACTCATTTCACCGTCATTATCACCTTCATCTCATTCAGACGCTAAATAACCTTAGATGTTGATACAGCGTCGTAAAATAACCTAATAAAATAAAATCGAACCCGCGCCCGAACGCAACTTTAGACCGACAGGCAAGCGCCTTAACCGTCTGAGCCACGCCGGTGGTTAGGTAGAAATTAAACTGAGGGGATTCGATCCGGCATGGGAACTGGAATCCGGTGTGGCTTAGTGGATAAAGCGTCAGCACGTATAGGTGGAAACCCGGGTTCGAGTCCCGGTGCCGGAGAGAATTTTTTTCTGTTCTATCTATCCTTCATAATTCTAATCACTAGATTGTGCAACAATACCCTTGGATTAAATCCAAAATCTCTCCGCAGTGCATATGAAGAGAAGGCATATGTCACTGTTGACAGTGATTTGTCCGTCAGATGGAGACGTTAAGCCTGGCGGCTCCCTTCGTACTATTCGACAGGAGTAGGCTACGTGCCGGCACCGGGTTCCCTTCTCCCTTCCTAATCTTCACCATTCTCATCCATTCCCTACACTACACTTACACGAACACTTACACATGCACTCACACTAGTACACGACATAACTCTTCACAGATACAAATCATGCACAGCGTGGCCCAACAAAGTGGTGTGCAACTTGAAAAATGGGTCACAGTCCTGCCATCTATCCGCAATAGGCGGAATCCGAATTACGTATAATCTTTTCGCTGTAAGAAAAATCCTAATGTAAACAATAGCACGTGACTGAAGTGAGGCGTCATTGGCCGCTGTTTGGCGTCATAGATTCTCAGTACGTGTTCCCGCCTACTGTTGTACATTCTGTTTCATGTTAAACATTTCCCGTTACTCGTCAAGTAGGCCTAACCTCACTACTATGCATTCGTTTGCTTAGGAAACATTTACTTTATAATTACTGTAATTAAATTAATTTTAATTCTCATGTCTTCAGAATGGACACTTGAGGATACAGAAGCCATACTTCTGTACCACGTGCTTACGTGAACAACTACGAGCTCAAGTGACGCCAGCTTGTTACAAGAACAGACTACCTCGGTATTACTGTTGGTATTCATCTGCGTTCATAGTACATAACAAAATATAAAAGTAGCTTTTCTTTTACATAGCGTTTTACATATGAGTGAAGTTATAAGTTTCATCGTATTTAACAACTAGAATTCAATTTTTTTATTTTCAAATGGTTTCCAAATACGAACTATATTTCCCTGCGTCGTGGGAGTGTTTCGACTGGGAGCCAATCACGGGTATGACAGCAACGTGCTTATGTTTACATTAGGATTTATCTTACAGCGAAAACAGTATTAGTGAAGTGGGTAGGCATTGGATACACACACATTGTCAGTCTCGTGTCAATGCACTAAGCTACAACGGTTGGCTGATGTAAGTATTAGGAAAACCGTTATATCGACTTAGTAGGCAACGGGCCGAAACTTTCGCCAGCTTTAAACGTTCTGTGATTTGTCGTTGCTATGGTTTTTGTAACTTTAACTTTTAATATAAATAATATCATCAAAACAGGTGCGAAAAGCGCATCATTTGCTTACAAGCTTTGAAGTTTGCATCTTCCCAGAAGAATAATAAGAAGAGGAATAATAACACGCAGTAAATGGTGGTTGTTTCCAGGAACTCTGAAGCTGGGGATGTTAACATGAGGTCCTGACACAGACAGACGTGCCCCTCTACTAATCCGCCGCCCTCTACATGGAATACTTCACAAGTGAGGCTCTTTCATTATTTACAGCGAGTCCGCTGCCGAGCACGGGGTTGCCTCTTTTATTGGGTCTGTTTCTCAGAAAAGCCGTGACTATTTTTACAGCCAACCTGAATAATAATACGTATTACGTCACCGTCGACTCATTAAGCTTAAGTAACAATATTTACGCCAGTAGAACGTGTTCCCTCTCTCAAAAACAGGCCAGCCCAAATAATTGCCAGTTTTCATACCAATTTTCTTCTTTCAATGTTGTACGGATATTTTATACAGGGACATCATTTTATTTTTACTTCAATTTTTATTGTACCTAAGTCTTTGAATGTACTTCACTCCCCCCCTTCAACCGTCTTCCACACAGGTCCAAGACCGCATATACAGTCATAGTAGCCACAGTACGTTCCAAAAATATGTTCGCATTTTCCAGTGACGAAAGAGCTTTCAATATTGCATCATTTTCGCACAGGTACTGTCATCCATTTGCCTACGTCGTATCCCGGTTTCCCCAACCAGTTTTTATTCGCCAGCTAGTGGCTGGGCTGTCTTAGCTCTTTTCTGAGAACATTAATTTATGTTAGGAATTGGACGTCTACGTAATATTATACAACTGTTTAAAATAACTTAAACAAAAGGGCCTCGTTAAGTAATTAACTGTCACGTGACTTCCCTCCTTTCTACGACCCTACGACATAACCACTTGGACGGACAGTAGATAGTATGTCTGAGTAATTTTACCTTTTCGGATCGGGCAGAAGTGAAGATTGAATTTACAGTATGTAAGGTACTCTTTTATAGAGTAGGTACAGAATTATTTCAACATGAGTTACTAGTACGAAGAACTGTTTTTTTATTTTTATTTGATTATTTAACGACGCTGTATCAACTACGAGGGTATTTAGCGTCGATGGAATTGGTGATAGCGAGATGATATTTGGCGAGATGGTAATTGGAATTAAGTACAATATGCTATAGTGCGATAATATGCACATGAGAACTGAAGCCTGTATCGAAATGTGTTTAAATATACATATTGTGATTATTTTTCAATTTAACGTCATTCTCTATATTGTACGCTAATGTGTTGTAGACAGTATAATATACACTGCATAATAAATACATCCACATGGACAGCTCAGTTCGTGAGCAAAAAAACACTCATTGTTAATACTGTACTGTATTTTGATTAAACAAAAACCTAATGAAAATGATTAAACTCAAAAGCGCAATATTTCCTAGTTTACGTAAATGGATGAACTACTTTTCTTCCCTCCTATACCTAGTAAAGTGATTTGTTTGTATATTACGTCAGTATCATCGAACTCCAGTCGTGGAAGGGGATAGCAAACGGCGTTGATGCAGAGGTATAGGCAAGTTAATATTAAAAATGTTAGTAAAAATAAAATGATGTCCCTGTACAATAAATGTCCATTTTTATAGCGCGATATCGAACTGGCATGGTCACTGTTAACAATCACGCACGATGAAATTCAATTCATTCATTCATTCATTCATTCATTCATTCATAGTGCTCTGCCCAGGGCTACGTCTTTCACTGCAAACCCAGCATTCTCCGATCTTTCCTATTTTCTGCCTTCCTCTTCGTTCCCGCATATGACCCATATATCTTAATCATCTGATATCTTCTTCTGCTCCGAACTCTTTCCCCGTTCCTAAGTTTAAATTAACATAAAATAGGTCAAACATCAACCCCGTTATGGGATCGAAAGCTCAAGCTTGATTGATGATTATTTTCAATATATTAAAACTTGGAATCTATAGTTATCTACTCGTCTTGTAGAATTTAAATGTTATGTTTTATTTAACGACGCTCGCAACTGCAGAGTTTATATCAGCGTCGCCGGATGTGCCGGAATTTTGTCCCGCAGGAGTTCTAATCCCTTATTCATCTGTCGTAAAAAATCTTGGCTTCTTTTTTGATAATAATCTAAGTTGGAATTTTCAAGTTAAAGAAACGATAAAAAAAAATCTGTTCCTCCATTCACTGTTTGAGTCGCTTGAGAAACTTCTTGCCCCAGCAACTAAAACTTACCCTAGTACAAACCTTAGTAATGCCGCACTTCGATTATTGTGACGTTTTGTTAAGTGACCTAAGTTCTGAATTGTCGGTCAAGTTACAGCGAGCTCAGAATATGTGCGTCAGATACGTGTGCAACATCCGACGATATGATCACATATCACCGCCCTTCGCAAGTCTTTCGTGGCTCCGACTTAAAGAACGCAGAACTTTACACTCTTTGTCTTTACTCTATCGAATTCTGCACACCTCAACACCAAATTACCTTTCGTCTCGTTTCTCTTAGCTATACTCTAACCACGACGTAAATACCAGATCACTTATCTGTGGCACGCTAAGTATACCTCTTCATAGAACATCTTGTTATTCCTCATCTTTTACAATATCCACCTCGCGTCAATGGAATTCCTTGTCACAAAGTATTAGGGGCTGCAAGACAATAAACACCTTTAAAAACAGCTTAAAAGATAACCTTCTTAGCATTTCACTCCAATCATACTGATTTAAACTATCACTGACCACATTGTTACTTCATTCTTTAGACATCATCCTGATAGTGCTCTATTTTCAAAATTGTCTCATAATAATCTCTTTCTATTATCTAATATTATTTGAAATATATTAAAATTCTATGTATTTTAGCTTAATTCTGCTACACAGTTTATTTCAGTGTCTAATTAATAGTTCATAGTATTTTGTTGTTCAATTAGTATATAACTCTAGTATATATGTAACTCTCACTTAATCAAATTTTTTAATTTTTTGTAAGTTCATGCATATGTATATACACTTTTTGCTGGTTGAGTGGAAGAGAAGGCCTTACGGCCTTAACGCTGCCAGCTAAAATAAATCATTATTATTATTATTATTATTATTATTTTACATGCCAGTAAATCTACTGACATGAGCCTGTCGCATTTAAGCACACTTAAATGCCATCGACCTGGCCCGGGATCGAACCCCCAACCATAGGCATAGAAGGCCAGCACTATACCAACTCGCCAACCAGGTCGACTTAGAATTTAACAGTGCAACAGTTATAAAGGCTGGATGGTAGCCTCTGCACCAAAATGAAAGTGGCAATAGACCATGAGGACACATTTGAAAAATCTAAGTAAGTTTTTTATCTAAAATAACGAATAACAAAATGAATGTGACAGTAAGTAAACTAAGAAGAGGACGAAAACAGACTGAATGTGACATTAAATAAACTATATATTATTTTAATGTACCGAAGTACATATGATATTTCCAGAGGGCGGCCAATAGAGGGAACCCAAGAGTTGGAACTTAATCTGAGACGATTCTGTCCGGCGCCGGGGTGGGTATCCGGTGTGGCTTAGTGGATAAAGCATCAGCACGTAGAGCTGAAAACCCGGGTTCAAATCCTGGCGCCGAAGAGAATTTTTCTCCGTTGCATTACTCTTTCATCATATGATAACGCAGAATATCTGCATGGAAATATCATATGTACTTCGGTACATTGAAATAATATATATGATATGCGAAAGACGGCGCTTATTCCGTCGGATCCCGGCCAACTAGTCACTCATAACGAGTGCACCTCAGCACATGTGTGGACTTCAGTCCTACGTTCATAGACATTTATGACGTAGTGCAGAGGGCGGCCAATAGAGGGAACCCAAAAGTTGGAACTTAATCTGAGACGATTCTGTCCGGCGCCGGGGTGGGTATCCGGTGTGGCTTAATGGCTGAAGCATCAGCACGCAGAGCTGAAAACCCGGGTTCAAATCCCGGCGCCGGAGGGAATTTTTCTCCGTTCCATTACTCTTTCATCGAATAAATATACTACTAAGTGAACGAATAACAGAACTTGGAATTTTATGATTGAGAAAGAAAGTTCATGGCCTATAGCTGTAGGTCTGGAATTCGAAATGCAATCGAAGACATATCCCTGAACATCGATCTTCAAACCGATGTAATACACTGTCTATAGCTTGATCTCGCAGTATATCATAGCTGTAAGTATTTAATATCCATTTTGTTGTCATCTACAACATGTATAATGCCCTCATTACAAAACTATATTTAAATCAAGGATTTCAGCCCTATGTTGTATCTGTCCAAAGCCCCTCCACTCGCTCGAGGTATTATAAATGTCCCTATTGCCGCACTGAACTTTATAAATTATTTATAGATCTACGTGTTGTTTGTTGCACGTGAAATATACGAACTACTATGTTTTGTATCGTTCGAACAGAGTATGTGCAAATTATCACTACAAACAAAACTGTAAATGCTGTGTTTATTTTCTTTTAAATAACCTTCAGTTTTTTTCTTATACTACTTTCTGCTCTTGTGCCAAATTTTCGGAACCTCCTGTCGATTTCATCATCAGAGGAAGTGGTAAACGGAAGAAGTGCAATATTTGTTTTGAATTTATTGCTGAAAGCTAGAGCTAGTCCTTTCAATTCCAATGCGTCCCAGTAACTAACCGTACAATGATCCTTTCGCAGCTTTCCACATAGTTTCAAAGAGTTAGGTCCATATTCATAGACATTCTTAGCGCGGACTTCCGGTGGATCAGGGGCGGACGCAGGATTTTTTTTCGGGGAGGGATTTGAGGAGATAGTAAAAATGGAGTAATGGGAAATAAGTTTATATACTCACAATTTGTTTCCGAGTCACAAACATTTACAAGTTGGCCTGAGTAGCGTATTATGTATAGCCTTCTGTGTTCGAAGTTGCGAGTTCTACCCCAACCCAGCTCGATGGCATTTAAGTGTGTTTAAATGCGACAGGCCTCATATCAGTCGATTTACTGGCATGTAAAAGAAGTCCTGAGGGAAAAAATTCCGGCACACCGCGACGCTGATATAACCTCGGCAATTGCGAGCGTTGTTAAATAAACCATAATTTTTTAATTTTAACATTTACAATGATTCCAATACAAAAAGAATGACATTTACAGAAGAAGTACTTCATGAACTTTTACTTCTACATTTTTATGTATATACTTCAAGGCCAGTGCATTTAATCTGTCTGCTCCTCAAGTAAGTCTTCAAATACCGCAATGTTGAGAACGACCATTCTGGTGTTGCTATAGTTACAGGCAACGTGCAGAAAAGTTTCAGCGCCTTGTGAGTGCAGGGAAAAACAATTTCATTGCACCTGTTCAAAGATGATATAAAATCAGTAGTTATTAGGTGAAGATTTTTCTGATCAAGAAAATTTCTTCTCCACATCATCAATTCATTGAAGAAAGACTCTGGTGATGCATCAACATCATTGGGCCACTGATCACTACAGCCTCAACAGCAGTTTCTAAATCTTCATCTGATGCTCGCACTATGTTTTTAGGCAGCAAAGTTTGTATGGAGTTTGGGATTCCCTTATGATTTTAAAACCTGTCCTTGAGCTGACTAATGAAATAGTCTAAGAAGAGAAGGAAAATTAAAAGCCTGAAATACTCTTCATGACTCTCTGTCTTGAAGTAAGAACGCTGTGTTTGTCTCCTTGCAGTTCTTGGAATTTAACACTTTAGCAAAGAGAATTTATGTGGAAAACTCTCTAATTCCTATGTACATTCACGAATTAAAATTAATATTATTTTTGTTTCTTGTTTCGTATTTTTCTCAAAATTTCGGGAGGGGATGTATCCCCTTAATCCCCCTCCCCTTGCATCCGCCCCTGCGGTGGATGATCAGCGAACTAACGTTTTTCGTATTCATAAACCAGTGTTAGCGATATATGATATGAATTCTGTACAAGTAATCAGTCGACACCCGGGGCTAATTTAGCACGCTTGTAGCGCGGGCTAGAAAAATGCCTATGCATAGCACCCCTAAAGTTTTTTACTAAAGATAGGAAGTTCGTACCAAAGCAGTAGATTTCAGTTGAATGCAGAAGTATAGATGTCACCCGCGCCTCGCCCAACTCCCGCTCACTACAGACGATACACAGTTCACATAAACAACGCATAGTAGCATTCTGTGGAGCTGTGTACAGTCGTGAATAGTTTGAAGAATATTACTAATTTATATTAATATTTTAGGTTCGAACAAAGTGAGGTATTCTGTTATTATTGTACAGAGACATCATTTTATTTTTACTTCAATTTTTATTGTACCTGAGTTTTTTAATGTTCTTCATTCCCACCCCTTCTACTAATGAAGTTCAACCGTTCTCCACACAGATCCAAGACCGCATATAGTCATAGTAGCCTTACGGTCATAGTAAACAGTACGTACCAAAAATATGTTCGTGTATTCCAGTGACGAAAGAGCTTTCAATATTGCATCATTTTCCATTTGCCTACGTCGCATCCCGCTTTCCCCCACCTGCTTCTGTTCGCCTCTCTGTAAATGCTAGTGGCTGGGCTGTCTTAGCTCTTTTCTGGGAACATTAATTTCTGTTAGAAATTGGACGTCTACGTAATATTATATCCATACAATTGTTTAAAATAACTTAAATAAAAGGGCCTCGTTAAGTAATTAACTGTCAGGTGATTTCCTTCCTTTCTACGACGCTGCGACGTAACCACTTGGACGGACAGTAGATAGCATGTCCGAGTAATTTTATCTTTTCGGATCGGGCAGAAGTGAAGATTGAATTTATAGTACGTAAGGTGTCTTTCATAGAGTAGGTATAGAATTATTTCAACATGAGTTACTAGTACGAAGTACGAACCAGGTAATTGGAATTACTTACAATAGTCTATAGTGTGATAATATGCACATTAGAACTGAAGCCTGTATGGAAATGAACAGCCACCATTTTCAAAAATGTGTTTAAATATCCATATTACGTTTATTTTTAAATTTAACTTCATTCTCTATAGTGTACGCTAATGTGCTGTAGACAGTATAATATACACTGCATAATAAGTACGTCTGCATGGAAAGCTCAGTTCGTGAGTAAAAACACTCATTGTTAATACTGTGCTGTATTTTGATTAAACAAAAACCTAATGAAAATTATCAAACTCAAAATCGCGATATTTCCTAGTTTACGTAAATGGATGAACTACTTTTCTTCCCTCCTACACCTAGTAAAGTGATTTGTTTGTATATTACGCCAGTATCATCGAACTCCAGAAGGGTGTAGCAAACGGTGTTTCCGGTTATTAATTGTTGATCCAAAGGTACAGCCAAGTTAATATTATAAATGTTAGTAAAAAGAAAATGATGTCCCTATATTATTTAGGCACGTAGTTTTAATATTATGCACAATTCCAAAATAATAAACTTATCTGTTATTAAATAATTATGCAAACAGGAGTGTGTAACACGTTTATTTTTCCCGAATTGAATGAATGAATGAATGAATGAATGAATGAATGAATGTGAGCCATGATGTCCCATGTTGGGCACAGGCCTCCTGTGATGGGGTTAGAACCCCCTCGACAGGGATGGCTCAAGTGTACTCGCTTGGTGAGCCAATCCAGGCGAGGTTGTCGTGTATACTACTTTTGTGACATGGTTAATAACCCTGTTAGACTTCAACTAGTCTCAGCACTCTGTTGTTTTTTGCACTACCCACATTATACTAACACCAGCATTTTGACAAACACTGATTGCTATTTACACTATTTAACTGACACATTCTCCACACTGACTATACTATTTACAAAACTTATCTCACACTTTCACTAATACTGACTTTACTATTTACAATATCTTAACAGTCATTACGTTATTCCCGATTATTCTTCGTTAAATGTTGACGTCTCGTGTTGCTATGCATTCGGTTGCGTTACAGTTCAAGTTGAACATCGGAATTACGATACGAACTTCCTAGCTGTCATTACAATAGAAATGAAACATTTTCTTGAAAACAATTAAGGATTTAATATTATATGCTACATACGAGGTACACGATTCGATTCACAAAGTAGTTGTTCACGTGATGATAATAAGATATACTGTATCATATTTCAGATTTGCTCCAGTAACATCTTGTGATGTAGAATGAATATTTTCAGAGTACAAATATTGTTTTTATTTTTTTTTCTGAACATAAAAGGAGTATGTCCATTTCTTTTGATAAAATAAAAATGTTCATTATTATTTCTTATAATGAGGCTACTATGCTTTGTACGTTATTTTTATATGTATGAGTAAATTCTTTATGCTCGACCATACCGAAATGTAGTAATTATACACCTGGTAGCAGTCCTTTAATGCATGTCATTAAAGTGCACCTATTCATTAAAGTTTAGGTTTTCGATTATTCTCGGATATGCAATCGAAAGACGAGGGAAACGTCACGGAGGCTGGAAATCCAATACTGTCACAGAAGGTTATGTTCTGTTACTATAATAATTAGCGTTAATTGTTAATAATATTAAAATAAATTCAATTTGTCATCTCGTTTTTCAATTCTAAATCAATTTCCAGGTTATATCAAAATTAGTTCATGTTATTCTCTAGATTATATCAAGGTCAATGACATTTCGTCTCGTTTCTCTTATCTATACTCTAACCACGACGTAAATACCAGATCACTTATCTGTGGCACGCTAAGTATACCTCTTCATAGAACATCTTGTTATTCATCATCTTTTACAATATCCACCTCGCGTCAATGGAATTCCTTGTCACAAAGTATTAGGGACTGCAAAACAACAAACACCTTTAAGAACAGCTTAAAAGATACCCTTATTAGCATTTCACTCCAATCATACTGATTTAAAATATCACTGACTACTTTGTTACTTTTTTCTTTAGACATCATCCTGATTGTGTTGTGTTTTAATTGTTTCATAATAATCTCTTTCTATTATCTAATATTATTTGAAATATATTAACATTCTATGTATTTTAGTATAATTCTGCTACACAGTTTATTTCAGTGTTTAATTAATAGTTCATAGTATTTTGTTGTTTAATTTGTAAATAACTCTTGTATACATGTAACTCTCATCTAAATCAAATTGTTGAATTCTTTGTAAGTTCATGCATATGTATATACACTTTTTGCTGGTTGAGTGGAAGAGAAGGCCTTACGGCTTAACTCTGTCAGCTAAAATAAATTATTATTATTATTATTATTATTATTATTATTATTATTATATTATTATAAGGTGGAAAAATTCAAATATCTTGGAGCAACAGTAACAAATATAAATGACACTCGGCAGGAAATTAAACGCAGAATAAATATGGGAAATGCGTGTTATTATTCGGTTGAGAAGCTCTTATCATCCAGTCTGCTGTCGAAAAACCTGAAAGTTAGAATTTATAAAACAGTTATATTACCGGTTGTTCTTTATGGTTGTGAAACTTGGACTCTCACTCTGAGAGAGGAACATAGGTTCAGGGTGTTTGAGAATAAGGTGCTAAGGAAAATATTTGGGGCTAAGCGGGATGAAGTTACAGGAGAATGGAGAAATTTACACAACACAGAACTGCACGCATTGTATTCTTCACCTGACATAATTAGGAACATTAAATCCAGACGTTTGAGATGGGCAGGGCATGTAGCACGTATGGGCGAATCCAGAAATGCATATAGAGTGTTAGTTGGGAGACCGGAGGGAAAAAGACCTTTAGGGAGGCCGAGACGTAGATGGGAGGATAATATTAAAATGGATTTGAGGGAGGTGGGGTGTGATGATAGAGACTGGATTGATCTTGCACAGGATAGGGACCGCTGGCGCGCTTATGTGAGGGCGGCAATGAACCTTCGGGTTCCTTAAAAGCCATTTGTAAGTAAGTAAGTATTATTATTATTATTATTATTATTATTATTATTATTATTATTATTATTATTATTATTATTATTATTGTTCCTCGAAAAAATCAATACTTTCGCGTCTGCGCACATCTCACAATTTACGAGCTATGCACAAGGTCACTTCCTCTCTTCAGTCAGATGCGAATAAAATGAATACTTCTGAATTATTTTAAGTTAGAAATATGGTCGAGCATAAAAAGTAGTATGAAACTTGACTATAATGGTAATTAAGACGCGCGTATGAAAATTGTGAAACTCGCTTGCGCTCGTTTCATAAACAAACATACTCGCATCTTAATTACTATCATTATAGGCTCGTTGCATAATGTACTATTTAGATTGAGAGTTACAATTACAAATTATTGTTTTTTTTTCATATTATTCGTTTATTATTTTATTGTTCTAAGGCCTTGGACGATTGGATCACATGTTTTGTTACCAACCGGCTGTACATATTTCTCGTTCTGATTCACTGGCATTGCTACCTGCGCTACTACAGGGACTTCACTTTATTTTTACCAACATTTTTAACATTAACCTGGCTATACTCGGAAACACTGTTGCCCCCTTCCATTACAGGAGTTTGATGTTACTAGTGCAATATGTAAACAAATCATTTTACTAGCTATAGGAGGAGAGAAAAGTAGTGTATCCATTTATGTTGTAGGGAAATACGATATTACGATTTTCAGTTTGATCATCACTTTTACGGAATTTATCAAAATACAGTAGAGTAGTAACATTTTTTTTTCAAAAACTCAACTTTTTAGGCGGCTATGTTCGTTATGTAATGTCTACTTTATTTAGCATATTAATTATTGATGTTAACATACAATATAGAGAGTTGAGGTGGTCATAAGTAAAGGGCTGTAATTGCAGTTAAGTTGCTTTTGAGAAAATGGGGTTTAAATATTTAAGCTTTCGTAAAATCGGTGAAATTTTTATTTAAATTTTAATGTGTGATGCGATTAAAATGTCCCTTTGCCACTAAAATTTTAGATACTTTTGCTTATACTGGATGGACTTAACTCATGTTATTACAAATGTCACTAGAATTCCTTTGCTTCTAGCCACCTCGATTCAAAAAGAGCTAATCTGAATTTTTAAACAAGTTGTTGAAAATGGTTGCCGTTCATTACAATGCAGGCTTCAATTCTTTACGCATATTATTAAAAAGATTTTGAAGCATATTCTCTGAAATTGAATTTATCGTTTCTTGAATATAATTTTTTAGTACGATATTATTAATATAGGTTCTTTCTTCTATAGAAAACGCAATCATATTTATGAAACACACTATACACTGCAGTGTTTACTTCACTGCTTGAAGACTTCGAATGCAACAGCGGCCGTAAGTTTGTGGTCTGACGGGAGCAAGGACATTAGTGAAGGGGTGGGAGTGAAGTACATTCAGAAATGCAGGTACAATAAAAATGCAAGTAAAAATAAAATGATGTCCCTGTACTTTTCATTCGGTAGAGATATATTCCAAGCTAACACAACTTAAAAGTGCTAACTCTGATTATAATAAATGATTGAAAGTATTTTAGCTTTGTCCTTTAAAAGTGCAGAAATTTGATCAGAACAAATGTAAGTTTTCGTTCTGCAAAGGGATTATTTTACAATGTTACGTTAATGTTATGTATTTTGTGAATTTATCGAAGTACACTCAACAAAATCACAGCTCAAGACTTCAAGTAAAGTGATAAAACTGAAAGAATGAAGATATTGGTTAATTTATACAGTTGCATGGCAGTGTATTCATAGCTACTTCCCACACTATTCATCTATAAAAATGCTGTTAGGTCTCAGAAATTCAATGAAGAGAGTTTTATTTATTAATAAGATGTTAATTTTGAGATATTTCAGTTTACTTGAAATGAAAGAATCCGCTGAAGGCTTTATTTAAAATCTACTCTTAAGTGGGTGTTCTTACGTCAGTATAACATTGGATTCTGACTGAAGGAGAAATACATGATAGAAAAACATTTTCTTCTAATTCTTATCAGGGTTGTAACATAACTCGAAAAAAAGGCGTTTCATATGGAATGAGGTTCATTGCTGGGCCACGTGTGGCCTCCAGCGTGTTATGAACAGTATTCTCATCGATCCTTCCTGACCGTGAGTGCCCTTATAACAAACTTTTGTGTAAAAGACTGTAAATATTTAATTTACCGACTTGTACAGCATGGAATTTTAACTGGGGTTCTCTTATAGACCTCAGTCAATCAATACACCAATTTCGTGAGTTCTCTTTTTTATGAAATTCTATTTTTTAAGTGTCAAGATATAAAATAATTCACCAACATTTAATACATATAAGAATAAGGTAGCTTTGTATAGCTTTGTAGTACGAAATTGAATGTAATTATCTTAAAAGCCTTCCAACTAATTTTTAATAGAATTTACAGTTTGACCTGTTTCAAAAGAATAAAATTAAAAGTGAGACGTCGCTTCGAAAGTAAAAATTGAAAATTAAGTTTCGAACGAGCGCTTAATTGAATTGAATTGAATATTACTAAAAGGTAAAATTTTACGCCTGTCATGAGAGTCAGTGTAAGTTTAAAAATCTTATTTCTGATTTTTTAAATGTATAACATTACTATTATAATACGTATAGTCTATATGTAAAATTTAAACTTCGACGTCTCTCTTTCTATCACAATTCAGGATATCGAAATTTAATAATAATATTTTGTACATGTAGATTCGGTAACTCGAAACAGCCACAAACGAAGTTACTTTAAAATATATTAGAAAGCAATTTTTTGTTTACTAAGAATCCAGCACAAACCTTTAATGACTATTATTACTTACTACAAAGAAGAGCTAAACACAATCAAATACATAGCACAAGAAAACGGATACAACCCAAACATAATAGACAACATAATACGAAAAACAAAACATAATCACAAAAAACATAAGAATACAAAACAAACACAAAACCAAAAAAAATTACATCACACTAACATACGAAAACAAAAACAAACACAGATTGCAATCTCATTCAAGAAATTAAATTACAACATTGCATACAGAGCAAATAATACTCTACAAAAACATCTCAACACACAATAGTACATTATGCAACGAGCCTACAATGGTAGTAATTAAGACGCGAGTATGTAAACGAGCGCAAGCGAGTTTCATAATTTTCATACGAGCGTCTTAATTACCATTATAGGCAAGTTTCATACGACTTTTTATGCTCGACCACATTTCTAACTTGAAATTATTCATAAGTATTCATGTTATACATATCTGACTGTGAACGGAACTGACCATGTGCAATACCTCGTAAATTGTAAGATGTGCGCAGACGCGAAAGTATTGATATTTTCTGAGAAACAGATGTCGACATTGACCTTGACATTGAAAAACGAGATGACAAATTGAATTTATTTGAATATTATTTACAATTAACGCTAATTATTATAGTAACAGAACTGACTTTATTTCAAATATAGGTGATTTATTGATTTATTGTCTTTCGATTGCATATCTGGTAGGATGGAAGAGAAGGCCTTATGGCCTTAATCCTGTCAGATTAAATATATTATTATTATTATTATTATTATTATTATTATTATTATTATTATTATTATCCGAGAATAATCGATACTTGCGCTTTCATATTGCTACAATGCTATTTTCTGATTGGTGGAACACCTGAACTTTAATGAAAAGGTGTACTTTAATGATGTCCATTAAAGGACTGCTACCAGGTGTATAATTACTACATTTCGGCATAGTCGAGCATAAAATACATTAATAAACTCATTTAATCAATTATTATTATTATTATTATTATTATTATTATTATTATTATTATTATTATTATTAAGTAGTTCAGGATATTATTTATTAATCAATCATTTCAAAAGAGTATTTGAAAGATATCATTTGCGCAGGTAGAATAGATATTTAACTTTCATAATTATGGAATACTTCAGTCTCTCTTTGTTATTTTCACAATTTCTACGCCGCAACTTTAAGAACATAATATTTTATGCTTATTTCATGAATGTATAATGAGAAATTACGCGACACTTTTATTCAACTTTATGTTTCATTATTAGTATTTAGAGTTTTGGCATCCCTGCGGGTGATAGAGTCGTCCGCTCTCTTGCTGTGAGTTCTATTTGTGGCCTCGTTCCCAATATGGGGTCTCACGCTAAGCTCCCCTTCACTCCCCAAAATGTGTCTTACAATAACTACAAAAATCTTTACATTTTTATGGTCTCTTAAATTCAACGTCTAGGCTATATCTCTTATTAGACCTATACATTTTGCTTCATTCTCGCCTTCCGCCTGGTACGGAATAAACATCAGGTTACAAAATCGTTAATTTGATTTATTGTTTATCCTTTTTTCTTGGTATTGTCGAAGTTTTAGTTCTACTTACTACTTGACCTACAAACGTGATGCGAGGTCCACATGCACTCTACTTAAGATAATAATAATAATAATAATAATAATAATAATAATAATAATTATTATTATTATTATTATTATTATTAGAGCCCGAATGTTTGGCAAAATGCTTTTTTTTAGTGGGTGGAAGTAAATCATTATTTGCATAGATATAAATGTGATTTGGGGTAAATCAAAGTGATAGGGTCAATTTTTATTCTGCCTATTTTGCCTTTTTAAGGTATTTCTTACTAATAAATGCCTTTTTTGTCATTTTAAAGCAATATTTCTTATTTATTTGCAATTTTCTAATTAATTGTAATGTAATGTGTATGAAATTCAAATATTTGAAACAATGATTAACTTTACTAACAATAGTAAATAAAAGTAATTTATTTCGGTGCTTAATCTGGTAATAATCGTGCTTTAATACTATTGGTGTAATATGAATAATGATCGACGATCCAGAGTTACAAATATAATATTGTCGTGTCTTCACGATATCAACAATCAGCTTTATAATTTTAAATATTAAGCTCGTTCTCATAGAAGTGGTCACGTAGCATTTCGAATTGTTTGCTTTCACATTTTCAAATCTTACTGTTACAATTTTGTGCTACACGTGTTTATTATTGTAGGGGAAGGAAATTTGAATGAGGAACAGTCAGTTATTGTCGGGTGACAGATGGTATAAGATCGGTTAGCTAGAATGCCTAAATTCAGTAAACCATTGAAAAGCAAACTTCTTGCTTACGTTAGTGAATTTGGTGGTCATGTGTTTTCAACCGATGGAACAGTTTTGTTATGTAAAGTTTCTGAAAAGACAGTTAATCACGAAAAAAGTATTTTATAAGTCAATATTGTGTCCCTGAGTTATGTTTATATAATTTAAATTTATTGCTAAAATATATTATGCCTTTTTAAAATGTATGTCTTTCTCAAAGATTATTGTGCCATATTTACGTTTTATAGTCTTTTTTTTCCTATCTATTTTAACTGTTGTAAACACTTAAACATCCGGTCTCTAATTAATAATGATAATAATAATAATAATAATAATAATAATAATAATAATAATAATAATAATAGTCTTTAATAAACACAAATGTGCAAGATAGCAATGTGAAAGAACTAGCACATGCTTAAACTTCAAATCGCCACTGTTCTTTGTTTAACATTCGCATCCCTTTTGCGGACCTAGTAAAGGAGAAGCAACTGCTACTAGTTTTTCACTATGTAGGCCCTAAACAGTTTCATTCTGAGCGTGAAATCTGATAGAACAGTATTCAGTATAGAAATAAAAATATCTTCCTAATGTAACTTAATTTTGTATTATTATTATTATTATTATTATTATTATTATTATTATTATTATTATTATTATTATTATTGATCTATGCCAATAAAATAAAAAACAAAGTATCAGAATTTTATGACAATCTCATTGGAGAGGAATAAATGGGATTTCGTAAAGGAAAAGACCAATGCAGTTTGAAATGTTGGCAAACAAAGAAACAAATGCTAGGGTAATGATAAAAATAAACAAGTGCTAGGGACGCGATAAAATTAAACAAATGCTAGGGACACGATACAATTAAACAAATGCTAGGGACACGAAACTGCTGTGTATCGACTGGAGTGGTTCGTAATTTTCTGTTTTTTTTTTTTGACGTCCAGACCAGTGCAGTTTGAAATGTTGGCAAACAAAGAAACAAATGCTAGGGTAGTGATAAAAATAAACAAATGTCTAGGGACGCGATAAAATTAAACAAATGCTAGGGATGCGATAAAATTGTGCGATAAGCAGCTATGATTGTTAGAAAGACGTCTTTTCGTACCGTTTTATTGGTAAAAAGTAGTGTGACGTAGTAAAAGTGTAATAGTCAGCAATAAATGTTTATAATCACGGGAAGACCTTATGTTCACTCTGTATATATAGGTACAATATATATTACGACGATACTGCAAATAATGTACGTTAATGTTGAATGTTGAAGTATTGTGCAAGTATTAGGGACTTTAGTTATAAGAAAGTATAATGCAATGGGCGTATGCTAAGAAAGATCTCTGAAGCACAGACTGTAAAATACTTCATTATTATCTCTCTTTCGAATGCCAGGGACAAAGTAAGGATCAGATCTTATGAATTATCTTATTACGGCGGATCGCGGCGTTCTAATTAATTCTATTTCCTTTTAATACGCAGCAAGGATTTCAAAAGAGAGCTCATTTCCGTCATGTTCATTATTTCAGAAAGAGGATTTCTACGGCAAACCATTAGTACTCCCTCCATCTTTCTCTCCGTGAGAACACAGAGCGGAAATAGCTTTCCAGAATATTTCAGATGTTCCGACGTGCCTGATCTGAAAATGATTAATCACATCGCACTTACTTAGTAGCACATCATACATTGCAAACGAGTCGGCATTTCAATTACAATAATTTGATTTATAATATAATATGAGTAGCTATATTTCTTACACTTCTCGACACTTGAGCGATTGTCTGCAACGCTCTTCCTCTCAATAGGGGGAAGAACACTCTAGTATGATACGATGTGATATGATATGATATGATATGATATGATATGATATGATATGATATGATATGATATGATATGATATGATATGATATGATGTATGATATGATATGATGTGATATAATATGATATGATATATGATATGATACGATACGATAGGATATATGATATGATATGATATGATATGATATGATATGATATGATGTGATATAATATGATATGATACGATACGATAGGATATATGATATGATATGATATGATATGATATGATATGATATATGATATGATATGATATGATATGATATGATATGATATGATATGATATGATATGATATATGATGTGATACGATGTGATATGATATGATATGATATGATATGATATGATATGATATGATATGATATGATATGATATGATATGATGTGATATAATATGATATGATATATGATATACGATACGATAGGATATATGATATGATATGATATGATATGATATGATATGATATGATGTATGATATGATATGATGTGATATAATATGATATGATACGATACGATAGGATATATGATATGATATGATATGATATGATATGATGTGATATAATATGATATGATACGATACGATAGGATATATGATATGATATGATATGATATGATATGATATATGATATGATATGATATGATATATGATGTGATACGATGTGATATGATATGATATGATATGATATGATATGATATGATATGATATGATATGATGTGATATAATATGATATGATATATGATATACGATACGATAGGATATATGATATGATATGATATGATATGATATGATATGATATGATATGATATGATATGATATGATATGATATGATATGATATGATATATGATGTATGATATGATATGATGTGATATAATATGATATGATATATGATATGATACGATACGATAGGATATATGATATGATATGATATGATATGATGTATGATATGATATGATGTGATATAATATGATATGATATATGATATGATACGATACGATAGGATATATGATATGATATGATATGATATGATATGATATGATATGATGTATGATATGATATGATATGATGTGATATGATATGATATGATATGATATGATATGATATGATGTATGATATGATATGATGTGATATAATATGATATGATACGATACGATAGGATATATGATATGATATGATATGATATGATATGATATGATATGATATATGATGTGATACGATGTGATATGATATGATATGATATGATATGATATGATATGATATGATATGATATGATATGATATGATATGATATGATATGATATGATATGATGTGATATAATATGATATGATATATGATATACGATACAATAGGATATATGATATGATATGATATGATATGATATGATATGATATATGATGTATGATATGATATGATGTGATATAATATGATATGATATATGATATGATACGATACGATAGGATATATGATATGATATGATATGATATGATATGATATGATATATGATATGATATGATATGATATGATATGATATGATATGATATGATATGATATGAAGAGTTCGCGGGAAAAACGATGAATGTCATAGTTTTCTTAAGGTTGATGTCATTATCTAATTCAATGGATCACTACGAAATTTAATCTTGTTCTTATGACAAATGGTAAAAAGGAGAATTATCACCACGAATACAGTAATCCTTTCCTTTATTTTCTATAGAAACAGCACTACATCTTGCAGTTATAGACTCAATTAGATCATTATCTAATCCTCAACAGAAATGTGACATCGTTTTTCCGGCGAACTCTTCATATGATATATCATATATTTTTATTTATTTATCTTATTTATTTATTTATTTATTTATTTATTTATTTATTTATTTAACCTGGTAGAGATAAGGCCATCGGGCCTTCTCTTCCCCTCTACCACGGGATTACAAATACAATATTAAGAACATAATTACATAAGCCCGCCATAGGTCCCTAATCTGAGCAAAATTAATCCATTCTCTATCATCATATCCCACTTCCCTCAAATTCATTTTAATATTATCTGCCCACCTATGTCTCGGCCTCCCTAAAGGTTTTTTTTTCCTCCGATTACAATTATAATTACAATTAATATTAAATTTACAGATACAATAAACATCAAAGTACTAAAAGATTAACTGATTAATAAAAGCTAGACAGTTTATTGTAAAAGTTAAGAAGAGAGAAGTATTTCTTTTATTGATTAAGTAAAAATTAAACCTACTCTACGCAGTAAGAAAGTGGTTAATAAGTTTGCTTTTGAATGCTACTAAATTCCGACAGTCTCTGATGTCACTGGGTAGGGTATTCCACAAGCGCGAGAGCGAGATTGTGTATGATGATGAATACGATGATGTCTTATGTGTTGGTATGGCTAGTATGCGGCTATTTTGCGTGCGTGTGAAGAGATTATGATATGATGACAGGTAACTGAAACGGGAGGCAAGGTAGGTAGGTGTAGAGGTGTGAAGGACTTGGAAAAGGAGAACAAGAGAATGAAAATTTCTACGTTCGTTAAGCCGTAGCCAGTTTAGAGTTTGGAAGGATGGGTTAATGTGGTCAGCGCGACGGACATCGCAGACGAAGCGAACACAAGAATTATGAACACGTTGTCATCTTTGCGACTGGTTGACATTGAGGTCAGTCAGTAGAAAATCACAATAATCGAAGTGGAGCATTACTAGTGTTTCCACTAGTATTTTCTTGAGTGATAGCGGAAGGAATTTTCGAATGCTGTTCATGATATATGATATACGATATATTATACGATACGATACGATGCAGAACGTGTCAAGAAAGAGACATTATTGCGTGCTACAGGTTCTCGATCTACAGAGTGATAAATTAACCCAGATATGCCTGAAATATTTTTTTTTTTGCAATTTTTGTGTATTTTGTCAAATCTCATTTAATGCAGTATATAACTGAAGTATTTGTATGGTGTCGAAACATTCTAGTTGTAACTGGTTCAGCTAGAAACAGGTGTCCTTTTAAAAGGACAGTAGGCATATGAGCATAAATTTTGAGGAATAATTGTATACTATGCTTATATGAAATGAAACAATATAATTGTTGTAATTTACAATTATTATTATTATTATTATTATTATTATTATTATTATTATTATTATTATTAACAAATCATTACCTTATTATTTTATTATAGTTTCTTTATAATTACTACTAATATTATTCTGAAGATTGCTGCATTGTAGCTAAATTCGTTTTAACTCTGGAATGCTTTCGTCATTGAATAGTACCGTATTGCTATTGATATGTAAAAATAAGTAATATGCGAAAAGAGTGTTGAAGTTTCCAGGAGGAGGTTATATTGGGATAGAAGTGACGATATATATAAAGAAGCAATTGCTGTAGCAATGTAGAAAGACAGGTTTCAGTTAATTTTCTAAAATGTACATTGTTATGACAATGACAATTTAGATAGAAAATAAGACCTCTTCCAAAAATACTAAATGAAAAACAATAGAAACTTATGTCCGTTCAATACCTCCCTCCAGAACGTCACCAGTCCTTTACTTGTAAACAGAGCTTGCTGTGCAAATATGGCTTTCAGGTATATCTCCCTGTGAAGCAGACTTGAATAATTTCAAAGGAAAATTTGTTCCGGAGCCGGGTATCGATCCAGGGATCTTTGGCTTAGCGCACCAAAGCCCTGCCGACTAGCTACCCAGCAACTACACCCGACAATGTCTCAACTTTTCCATTCATATCCACACATCTCAGTGGGCTGAAAAGACGCCAGAAACCCAATTTTGAGTGCACATGAACTCTGTGTGGCATTTGTAGGCTGCATTATAGTGATATGTCTGTATTTGAGATGAAATTTCGCCCGTAGCATAATTTTCAAATGTAGATAGCATTTCATGCAGGGAAAAATCCACTAAAATTGAAATAGCGAAACAATTTCAAAATATATGGGGACACATAGGCCCTAAGTTTTCGTCATTGTCATGTCGCAATGTATGGATATTTCCTAAGCATTGTGGTTTCACGTTATATTTATGTTTATTAGGAGTCATTTGATCTACAATAATTTGTAAAATAATTCCGAACTGTAAAAATATTTAACATTCTTATCTGATTTGCGTCTCGGATGCCATAGCTGAAATAAACGGACAATTCTCATGTCCACATCTCAAACTCAACGATGACCAGAAATCTCATTACCGGTCTTACCACACCTAGCAAGCCTCTCATTAAGACCAGTAACAGTGACACCTGTGAAAAAGTAAATGCGTTGACTGTAGAGAGGGTAATTTGAAACATTGACAACTGTCCTTTTAATAGGATAGTAGGCATATCTGAGTTAAGAAAGAGAAGGAAAGAATCATTACAGAAATTAAGAAAAGGAGGAATTCAGTAAAAAGAAAGGATAAGTGAAAATATTGCGAGTAAGCAGAACGAATTGTGAAACACTGAGAAAAGTACAAAAATGAAAAAGTGTAAAAGAAGAGTTAGGTCATTGTACTGCGAGAGCACGTCTATTGTTATAAGAATATAGAGAACTGTCTCTAGTTTCCGTTTCAGTTTGGAAGTGTTGTGTATGTCCTTGATAGAGAATGTTGCTGTAATAAATTTGGTATAATAATTGGTGTAACTACTCCCTTCTGGAATTGTGTTAACGTCGAGTACTGTTAGAAGTCTGTAATTTTGGTGGCCAGAAGTTTGTGATGTTCGCACACGGCTGTAGATTGTCACTAACCACTCATTAAACTTTGGGTTTGAGGAGTGTTACTGCTTCTGTTTTAGTGTCTCAACTAACGAACTGTGGTTCAGCTTATAATCTGACAAGTGGAACTGCAAGTAACTAAGGCCAGTTGATTCTAATTAAACTTACCAGGCAGGTCAATCACCTTCTCTGGGCTCGAAGTCAATCCACACTCATTGAATGTATCGAAACAAGCTGTTGTGTGCCTCTGCTTGTTAGTTACGATCATGTCTAGACTTCCAAGTTGAGGCACATTTACTCTGAAGTTAAGTACACACAGAATAATACTGTGTTTACAAAATACAGTAGAGCGTCTCGTTCAGGCACAGTGAGGACGTAGCTAAACAAAGTGCAGGTAACGTGTGGGAGAGAACCAGCCGTACGATAAACACGAGGGATGCACAAGGTTTTAGTTACAACATTTATGGCGGAGCATTAATTAATATTATATTTTCCAAAAACACACAAAACAAAAGAACACAAATTGCATAACTTTATCATACACATATTTTAACAAAAAAGCAATTGTAATGTTGATGCACTTCGATCCAAAAATCTAGACGTTCACGAGGAAGTTCATTGTATTGCTGATGGTGGAAGCAATCGTAGGATCGATATCATAGCTATAAATAGGAATAAACAGACAGCCGAAATAATTGATCCTACCATCAGATTTGAAATCTGAACGAAGAGAAAAAGAAAATCTACGAGCCCACGATTCAGTACCTATCGGCGAAATACAACATAGAAAAAATCGCAGTTACCGGTCTCTTCTTCGGAGCGAGAGGCACCATCCCGAAAGCCTTTGTAAAGTGGAGGGAAAAATACAAGCTGACGAGAGATCTTCAAGATGCCATCGTCACCACCATAATAAAATTTTCTGTAGCGATATTTCGTCAGCATCTTTATGGTGTACATTCAATTTAAATTATACTTGGTTCTATTTTTTTTATTATGTCTTATCCTAGATCATATATGTAACAGATAACTCCTCGCTACGTTAAAATCGGCAGCACTTTGAAGAGAACAACCGCCAGGATCGCCACCCGTCCGCCGTAAACGAACACGAGATGGCAGCACAGTCGCTAATGCAATTCAAAAGGGTATTATGACGTGACTCCTTATGTAACAACTAGATGGCAGCGTAGTAAACCTGACAAAAGTTGTTAACCTCAAAGCCTATAACCCCGACATATCTGTTACATATATGATCTAGGGTCTTATTCACTTTTGTCTGAAACCTGTTTATATAATTTTTCATTTTAAATTTTTTTGTGAGCTATTCTGTGTCGCAGGGCAAACCCAAAATATTGGGTCAGACCACAAAATTAAAAAAAAAAAAAATCAAATTTTGCTACTTATATGAGGTTGCTTTCAAGCAGCATTTTTTACGGTCATAAATTTTATTCTCTGTATGACTAATATAATATCACCGTATTCTAAAGATCTACAATTTATAATTTGGATTTATATAGCATATTTTTTTTAATATAGATATCGGTACTTCAAAATCATGTCATTATAAATTTTAGTCCATAATTAAGACTATTTTTTGTGACGCATTTTGCCAGGAGGTAACTTGAGGTTCTACTCCTCACTAAGTCTCTTTATTTGTTGGGCGGACTGCACATATATTATTGTATTTATTGTGATACTTTCATCACGAATATTTTATGCAAAAATTGTATAGTTGTATTTTAATATTGTAAGAAGACGTATTTCGTTTATCATAACAAGAGAAATGCAAGGAGAATAAAACGAAGACAGGGAGAAGTAAAAAAAAGACAAGAAAAAGGGGAGTACAAAGAGAAAAGTGGAACAAAAGGAGAAAAAAGAACAACACAAGGAGAACAAGAGAAATACATGAGAATAAGAGTAATATAAAGAGAACAAGGGGAAATCAAAGAATCTCACTGAAACTTTAGTGATTCTATATTCACGAATCTAAATACTGATCTATCCCCATACTATAGAGTGTTCGTTTCGTTTGTAACATTATAAAATTCGATCATGTAACACTGTCACTAGAACTGATTTTTTGGAATCCACTTAAAGAAAAAAAGACTCTTCAAATCTCTCTTATTACTATTTAAAATCATCCACACCTCCTCACCCTCTTATCTAGCATTTCTTTTTGTTTACCTTTCACGACCTCGAATCCAGAACATGTACCTTCTCTCTATTCCTCTGCACAGAACATCCTTCTACAGTACTCATCATCTTTCTGCAATTCGATTCCACACCCCTGGAATTCTCTCCCTCACCATGCCAGAGACTGTCGGGCAATAACAAAATTCAAATTTAAATTAAAGAATCACATTCTAGTTCATGGAATTGCTTGTATTGTATTGTATTGTATTGTATTGTATTTATTAACATTCCATGGTATTCATACATTGCTTCACAGCTAGAATATGGAACAAGTCAAAAAACTTAATACTATTGTAATGTCTTAATTTATAGTCACAGTCTAGATGAAATATATACAGACGAGATTTACAATATAGTCTACTAGTACAACACATAGTTTTAGTATCAATTTCATGAAGCGTTATTGAATGTCATGAATTCACCTACAGAATAGATGTCGTGAGAAATTAGGTACTTCTTTAATTTGGCCCTAAATAATCTTATGTTTTGAGTTTCATTTTTTATATCGATAGGGAAGCTATTAAAAATGTTTACTGCCATATAACGCACCCCTTTTTGATAGCACGATAGACTTGCCGATGGAGTATGAAAGTCATTTCTTGACGTGTATTTATGCTATGAACTGTTGAATTAGTTACAAAGTTTTCAAGATTACATACGAGGAAGATTATTAATGAAAAGATATACTGACAAGCCATGGGCATTATTTGTAGTTTTCTTTTTAAATAGTGCTACACTATTCCCTAGATTTGGCACCTACTATTATTCTAATTACTCTGTTTTGTAATAGGAATATACTGTTACTATCTGTGGAATTTCCCCAGAATATTATTCCAAAACTCATTACCGAGTGGAAGTATGCAAAGTATATTGTTTTTAAGGTATAATAATAACAATAATAATATTATTGTTGTACACCTGTCAGGTTGCGCAACTTCGGCTTAACCCATGACATATAATAAATATTGTACCTGTACTGTGGTCAATTTTACTCTTAATATGTAAGTTAATGTATTTATTATTATTATTATTATTATTATTATTATTATTATTATTGTCATTATTATTATTATTGTCATTATTCGCATTTTGGTCAATTGAGTAATGTATACTATTATATTGATTGTATTTTCATCTCATTGCCATTTTCTATCATTCATTCTCATCATCATTTGTTGTTTTGTTTCGTTTTGTACCTGTGCTAAACTGTAATTGGCCTTGTGCTGTTGTTTCGCACATTAATATTCTAAATAAATAAATAAATAAATTATTATTATTATTATTATTATTATTATTATTACTACTATTATTATCACTATCATCATTACTGTTACTGTTATTTTAACTATCTTTTTTATGTTGTGTTAGTTTAATAAATGCTCTATAGTGTTGCTGGACTCTGTTGTCCTTCTATAGAGCTTTAATTTAATTTGTATTATTTTTGTCAGTGTTTGTATTCTTTTTTGCATTTATGTGTGTTATTCAGTAGGATGGAAGAGATGGTCTTATAGCCTTAATTCTGTCATACGATGAAAGAGTAATGGAACGGAGAAAAATTCTCTCCGGCGCCGGGATTTGAACCCGGGTTTTCAGCTCTACGTGCCGATGCTTTATCCACTAAGCCACACCGGATACAACCCCGGCGTCGGACAGAATTGTCTCTGATTGAGTTCCAACTCTTGGGTTCCCTCTAGTGGCCGCCCTCTGCACTACGTCATAGATGTCTATGAACATAGGACCAAAGTCCACACATGTGCTGAGGTGCACTCGTTATGAGTGACTAGTTGGCCGGGATCCGACGGAATAAGCGCCGTCTTAAATCACTTCGTGATTTACGCATATCATGTATTATTTCAATGTACCGAAGTACATATGATATTTCCATGCAGATATTCTGCGTCATCATACGATGAAAGAGTAATGGAACGGAGAAAAATTCTCTCCGGCGCCGGGATTTGAACCCGGGTTTTCAGCTCTACGTGCTGATGCTGAGAGAATTTTTGTCCGTTCCATTACTCTTTCATCGTATGATTACGCAGAATATCTACATGGAAATATCATATGTACTTCGGTACATTGAAATAATACTTAATTCTGTCAGATTAAATAAATAAATAAACTATTTTTGATATCATCCATAAAATATTCTCGACATCGAACTCCTGACTCATTTCAAGAGAATCTACAATTCGACGATTAAGCTACGCTGGGCCTTATTATCATGCAATATGTTCCAAGCATTTCTTAGAAATTAAGAAATTCGTCTACAAGAATTTACCACTTACGCAGTAAATATAGCCGCAGTGCACAAGGAATAACAGATAAGCATTATTTAACGATATTTAGTTCTGATACATGACGTAAAAGCATTTCATATCAAAGGCCTACAATCTACTTTATTTCTAAAGGGTCATTTTATATCTAGATCCTATTTTTAATACTACTCGAGAGAGTTACTAGATTTCTTGTTAACTCATATTCTCAGAAAAAGGTGACTGAGCAATGAATTTTATCCTGTAACGGGGAATTAAAGTGCCTACGTTACAATATATCAATCTTGCAGATATATCACATACATGGACAACGGAATTGTAATCGGTTTTATTTTTATTCAAATGATGTAAAGCATGCATAACCATATCTTTTAAATAACAGAACGGGGAACCACAGTCGATATATTGTCGCAATGAATTCAGTATAAAAATTCCTGAGTTTGTCCGATTATGGACCCTATACGTCATTTGAGTAGTTATTTTTAGATTCCGAATACACGCAAATACTCTGCGGATATCGTGACGAAAAATCCCCATTAAGGGTGTTCAGTGTATGTGCTATAGATGGCCAGAAAGAAGAAGGAGGGGCTGCAAGTTGGACTGCTTCAAATCTCTTGCGCTGAACACTTAATTGTCCGACACGCAAGCCCAGATTACACTACAGTTTTGCGGTTTCTAACTAAAACCATAAAAAAGATACAGGTTAGTCAGGAAGTATAAAAATTCTCATCCCCTCTGAGAAGGGAGTATTTTATCTTGGGACTGGCTTTAGTAAAATCTCGCATGCCATCTATCGGTTGGGTTACTTAATTTCCCCAGGGCACAGTGTTTCTTATTCTTGGTTGGATAACATGTAACGTTTATGAGAACTCCAGAGTGAAATATTGTCAATACAGAAACAAGAAATTTATCCCGAGGAAGCTGAAACTGTTTGTAGATGTCAAACATTTCATGTGAATTATTTTACTGAGGCAAGCAGCTGGCCATAGTATCGATATGTTACAGCAGCCGTGGCGAAAATGTAACTCACGAGTACATTGTGGCTCGCAATGATTGTTGTGCATTTCCCTTGCTTTCTACCTCCCACAACCCCCACCCTCTCACTCACTGGAGTCAAACTCCGTTCCATTTGTATTTGTCTCTGACCTGCGAGTGGCGTACCTTCGGAATGTCTCTCTCGAAACCATGTACCTCTACAAAAACGAAAGTTTCAAGTAGGATGGGAGGACGTATTTTTTTACTGCCAATATGATGAGAATATTAAATGTTTGATTTGTTCACAAGTATTACGAGGAAAACCGTTGTATAACATAAAACGGCATTATAAGTTACTACATGTTACTGATGAAACATTAAAAGGTTAAGTGTTGTTATTATTATTATTATTATTATTATTATTATTATTATTATTATTATTATTCCACGGCATGGCGCGTCCTCAGGTTACGAATCGAGGAGACGGCCTCCAGATATGGAGGGGTAGCTGTGAATATATTGAATAAGCAGTCACGGACAGCCGATGAGGGGTGGTCCTCCAGCTTGTGGGTTGGGCGAAGGGCTAGCAACCCATCACCGTAAAAACAGCTTGTTACGAATCCTTCAAATAAGCCTCGGAATGGGACATTAAATCCAGTCGTTTGAGATGGGCAGGGCATGTAATACGTATGGGCAAATCCAGAAATGCATATAGAGTGTTAGTTGGGACGCCGGAGGGAAAAAGACCTTCAGGAAGGCCGAGACGTACATGGGAAGATAATATTAAGATCGATTTGAGGGAGGTGGGATATGATGATAGAGAATGGATTAATCTTGTTCAGAATAGGGACCAATGGCGAGCTTATGTGAGGGCGGCAATGAACCTCCGGGTTTCTTAAAAGCAGTAAGTAAGTAAGTATTATTATTACTATTATTATTATTATTATTATTATTATTATTATTATTATTATCTCTTTACGTCGATCCTTTTTCAACAGATGTACGAATAATGCGGTTAGATCTTCAATTTAAACTCATAGATTTGCAATGTGATGTTAAATGAAAGCTAGATGTAAGGACTTGACAAATGTTGAGCTTTTCAAATCTTTGCCAAAAAATAAATATTTGAAGCTTCGTTCTTTCGCTTGCTCTGATGAAGCTATGTTCGCTACAACTTACGTTCGTGAAAAATTATTTTCAACAATGAAAATAGTAAAAATCAAATTTAGATCACGACTGACAGACAAATACCTTTGTGATCAACTACGACTGGCAGTAAGTGACATAATTCCTGATTTTGAAACTCTGTCGCAGAGATATTCTGAAGACAATTAATTTTAGGTTGTGATAATGTTTCCTATGTTTTCTTGTTCATTTCTTTCTTCGTTACACCTACTAAACATTAGTTTGAAGCCTTGTACTGTATATAATTTTATTTAAGTGCTTGACGTGAGGAAAATGAAAAATCGTTAATGTCAGACAGTTGCTTCACTTCCCTTTCGGGTGTCCGCCTCCCTCCACAGGTGCTATGCACGTTGCAGCTTACACAGTGGCTCGGCGCACTATGGCATTTTCGCCACGGCTGTGTTACAGCATCAGAAACAAAATAATTAATTATTTAAATTTGAAACAATATTCATAGATTTCAAAAAGGCATATGACTCGGTTAAGAGAGAAGTTTTATATGATAGTCTTATTGAATTTGGTATTCCCAAGAAACTAGTTCAAATAATTAAAATGTGTCTCAGTGAAACGTACAGCAGAGTTCGTATAGGTCAGTTTCTATCAGATGCGTTTCCAATTCACTGTGAGCTAAAGTAAGGAGATGCACTATCACCTTTACTTTTTAACTTTGCTATAGAATATGCCATTAGGAAAGTCCAGGATAACAGAGAGGGTTTGGAATTGAACGAGTTACATTAGCTGCTTGTCTATGCGGATGACGTGAATATGTCAGGAGAAAATCCACAAACGATTAGGAAAAACACGGGAATTATACTGGAAGCAAGTAAAGAGATACCTTGGGAAGTAAATCCCGAAAAGACAAAGTATATGATTATGTCTCGTGACCAGAATATTGTACGAAATGGAAATATAAAAATTGGAAATTTATCTTTTGAAGAGGTGGAGAAGTTCAAATATCTTGGAGCAACAGTAACAAATATAATGACACTCGGGAGGAAATTAAACACAGAATAAATATGGGCAATGACTGTTATTATTCGGTTGAGAAGCTTTTATCATCCAGTCTTCTGTAAAAAAATCTGAAAGTTAGAATTTATAAAACAGTTATATTACCGTTTGTTCTGTATGGTTGTGAAACTTGGACTCTCACTTTCAGAGAGGAACATAGGTTAGGGGTGTTTCAGAATAAGGTGCTTAGGAAAATATTTGGGGCTAAGAGGGATGAAGTTACAGGAGAATGGAGGAAGTTACACAACACAGAACTGCACGCATTGTATTCTTCACCTGACATAATTAGGAACATTAAATCCAGACGTTTGAGATGGCCAGGGCATGTAGCACGTATGGGCGAATCCAGAAATCCATATAGAATGTTAGTTGGGAGGCCGGAGGGAAAAAGACCTTTAGGGAGGCCGAGACGTAGATGGGAGGATAATATAAAAATGGATTTGAGGGAGGTGGGATATGATAGAGAATGGATTAATCTTGCTCAGAATAGAGACCTATGGCGGGCTTATGTGAGGGCGGCAATGAACCTCCGGCTTCCTTAAAAGCCAGTAAGTATAGTCATAATATAGGCACTACACTTTTAATATTTATCATAAGCAAAACTCGGAACTTGGGGACTTGTGTGTCGTGCCCATGTGTAAGCTCACAGGTACAACGTAGGCCTACACCAGCGGTGACCAAAACTCGAGCTGCAGTGATTACATGCGACAGACAGCTTATGAAGTAAGGAGACGGAGGGAAGGTACTTGGCATGAAGACTACTACCAGGGGTGGTTCCTGTACTAACATCTTGATCAATCTGCAATCTTGAATATAATCAGGAATTTTCTAAATTCTTCTCTGGATTATTCGTCAAAAAATTCGTAGTTTTTCGAAATTAAAAAACTTTTTATGGACAAGTTATTTAAGCTATTTTAATGTTAATGGAATTTCTCAAGGGTCAATATTAGGTCCCCTACTTTTTCTAGTGTTCATAAATGATCTTGCTCCCCTAATAAAATATGTAGGCCATCCCATATTATTTGCAGATGACACAAGTATAGTAATTACAGCCAATAACTCCAACACATTCCAATCTTCAACAGAGGAAATTTTCTTCAAAATATGTGACTGGTTCTCACTCAATAAATTACTATTAAATTGTAACAAAACTAACATAATTCAATTTAAATCCTGTCCAAATTCAACATCGCAAATTTCTAGCGCAATAATTAATAATAGATCCCTATTAGAAACAACAACAACCAAATTTCTTGGCTTAAAAATCGATAAGGTGTTAAATTGGAGAAATCATATTAAAGAAATTACCCCCAAACTAAATTCAGCTTATTATTTTAATGTACCGAAGTACATATGTTATTTCCATGCAGATATTCTGCGTCATCATACGATGTAAGAGTAATGGAACGGAGAAAAATTCTCCCCGGCGCCGGGATTTGAACCCGGGTTTTCAGTGTTTCTCCGTTCCATTACTCTTACATCGTATGATGACGCAGAATATCTGCATGGAAATATCATATGTACTTCGGTACATTAATATAATATATATGATATGCGTAAATCACTTCGTGATTTAAGACGGCGCTTATTCCGTCGGATCCCGGCCAACCAGTCACTCATAACGAGTGCACCTCCGCACATGTGTGGATTTCGGTCCTACGTTCATAGACATCTATGACGTAGTGCAGAGGGCGGCCACTAGAGGGAACCCAAGAGTTGGAGCTTAATCCGAGACGATTCTGTCCGACGCCGGGGTGGTATCCGGTGTGGCTTAGTAGATAAAGCATCAGCACGTAGAGCTGAAAACACGGGTTCAAATCCCGGCGCCTGGGAGAATTTTTCTCCGTTCCATTACTCTTACATCGTAAATTCAGCTTGTTTTGCTATTAGATCTATGCAAAAGATAGTAAATATCAATGCCTTAAAAACAATATACTATGCATACTTGCACTCCGTAATGAGTTTTGGAATAATATTCTGGGGAAATTCCACAGATTGTAACAATATATTTCAATTACAAAAAAGAGTAATTAGAATAATAGTAGGTGCCAAATCTAGGGAATCGTGTAGGACTATTTAAAGAAAAAACAAATAATGCCCATGGCTTGTCAGCATATCTTTTCATTAATAATCTTCCTCGTATGTAATCGTGAAAGCTTTGTAATGAATTCAACAGTTCATAGCATAAATAGGCCTAGACGTCAAAAAAATGACTTTCATAATCCATCGGCAAGTCTATCGTGCTATAAAAAAGGAGTGCGTTATATGGCAGTAAAAATTTTTAATAGCCTTCCTATCGATATAAAAAATCAAACTCAAAACACAATATTATTTATTGCCAAATTAAAGAAGTACCTAATTTCTCACGCCTTCTATTCTGTAGATGAATTCATGACATTCAATAACACTTCATGAAATTGATACTAAAACCACAGTCTTCTATATACAGTTACGAAGCTTAATACTTACTAAATACACAAACATAGACAGTTGAAATATGCATCCATAGATAGTTGCTCACCACCAGGATCGCTACTATCGCCTCATCACAGACTCTTTCTCTAGCAGACGATAAAATGTATTGTACTTTAGATATCGTGTTCTTTTGAAAAAAATAACACCTTCTTTCCACTATTGAAATATGAAATACATAAGGTTTATATTGCCTATTATTTTCATAAAATATATATTATATTCTATAAACTCACCTTCCTGGATAAAGGCAGGTATTACACATTATGAACAACGTAATTTTCACACCAAAAATAATATTACACCTTAACTCTCAAGGAATTATATCTGAAGTGTCCTCTAGTCATTATTTTAAATTTTATTAATGCAATTACACTACATTTTAGAGAAATATATGTTACTCTTTATGCATTCCAATTAATTAAATGGTTGAAACGCCGCCCTTCGTGATCGGGTTAAGCGAGTCTCATTGTCTGCCTTACGGCCTGTATTAGATCACGATGGCAGGGACAGTCTATTGTTCCTAGTACTCACAGCGCTCCAAGCGGCTAGCAACTATCGCGAGAAATGTAACTCGTTGGCAAAAAATCATCCCAAGCTTCGTGACTGTATAAAGTAGACTGTGCTAAAACTTTGTGTTGCACTAGTAGACTATATTGTAAATCTCATCTGTATATATTTCATCTAGACTGTGACTATAAATTAAGTTTTATAATAGTATTAAGTTTTTTGACTTCTTCCATATTCTAGCTGTAAGCATGTATGAATATCATGGAATGTTAATAAATACAATACATTACTCTGTTGAGAAATTCTGTTCAATTAAAAGGCTTATGAGCGCGATATATTTCAAACATTACTAGAACATGTCAGATTATATAATCTTGGAAATTGCAATTATATATTAACCAAAGAGACATCGCAGGTTCAAAACTGTTTTTTGTGAAAACAAGGAAAGAGTCATGGTGGCTAATTTCTAAATTTGACACAAAAAGTTGTTGTCTGTCATAAAATAATTATCCGTGTGGAATTGGAGAATTGAATTTTCTATTAATTTAAAAGAACCCTAAAGCTATTATCACTATTTCAATAAATGTTCTTTCTATCAAAACAAACGTACATGGATTTGAAACAGTTAAGTATACTCGTCATGTTTTACTAGACCGGAAAGTAAATAGTGTGATGAATTGACGACATTACGTATAGACAGTGGAAAAACATTGAACATATTTTCTCATCAAGCATTCATGAAGCATACGTCATAATATTTCGTGCACTGTAGAATGTTATTTCTGGAACTATGACGCCAGAGAAATCATGTTCGATTTTACGTTCTTTTGGACGAAAATATAGATGCTATAAGTAACCCAACTAATGTGTTCCATATTTGTCACAAGTACCTTTGAAAAGAAAGAGCTATATTACAACACATTAACAACATAATTTTATACGTAAGTACATTAATTTTTCTTTTCTAATTCAAACCGCTTGAATTTCAATAAATAAAACTGAAATGAATGTACCTCTCGCGTGAGAAAACAAGATTAGAAACATATTTCGCAGTTACATACCTAGTTTTAATGTTGTAACTAATCAGTAATTTTATCATCATCATCATCATCATCATCATCATCATCACCATCATCATCAAACTTCAAGACTAAGCCCTTCAGTGTATTCTGTTCTTAGTCTTAAAAGCACTTACAAAAACATTTTAAAATCAGCCACATTACGTGGTCTTGCGTCGATAGAGGGTTTTCGCACCCTAGTGGTGCGCTATACCGTTAACGCTATGATGGCGTCAGTAGTAACGTATTTGGTGACGTATGTTAACGTTCGTAAAACTTCGCAAAGATTCATTATACTATACTATACTATTTCCCGCTCCTTTAACATGTATCATGTCGTAGCTCCTATGATAGTCAATGAATCACAGTGTATTTTTTTTATTTTATAGCTATAGAGGATTTCACTTTAAGAAAAAAACATTGAGCATAAGTGAATGATGAATTTACAAAACAACTTAAGTCCACATTTTGGGGGTTTTGAGTTGAGAGCATGATTATGTTACTGTGTACAAGGGACATCGTTTAGTAGCAAAATGACTTTAATCCACGACTTTTGCATAGCTTTTATTGGCAGCAGAACATTTGGTTAAGTGGTAAAACGACTTTAGTCCTGGATTTAACTTGTTTTTCCTGTCAAGTGCTGAAGAAACTTACATAATATGTAATTTTAATCATACACTCAGCTGACAAATTATTTTTTGTCTGTTGTCATTGGTAATTCTTTCCGAACTTACCTCACGTTTACCATTCCTTCCAGTGCATTCTACAATAGGCAGTTCTATTCAGCCAGTGACACAACCAATTCCCTTTCTACTTCTTGATCATTTTCAGCATCATTCTTTCCCACACTTTCCAACACAGTGGTTTATCCCCAATCAATGAAACCAAAATTCAAGATATTCGTAAAATGCTTAAGTACATTCGTGATGAAGAAGACGTGAATACATTTTACGAAAACATTATAGCATGGGAGACAACAAAGAAATGAAAGATGTAACTAAGCTGTGGTCTTGTTATAACACTCCTAAGAGTTGTCTGTGCTCTTGTGATTAACAAATTGTTCAAAATAATGTTGTTCAACATTGCAATAAGGTTATTTTATGATTTTGGCATAAATACATTTAGTTAAACATGTTTATGTGTCAGTAACCTAATAATTATGATGCAGGATTGAAGTTAATTTGCAGAACAACTTAAGTCCTGAAACTAATTAATTTTTACGACCTGAAGAAGAATACAAAAGTATGAATATTTATAATAAAACTATTTCCCTTACATACCTCTTACATATAAAGAATTATATTGTACCAATATATGATTCAGCGAGGCTTAAAACAGTTTTCTTTAATTTTCTCAAAACTAATTCTAGGAACTTAAGTTGTCTTGCAAATTCACCATTCAATTATGGGCTATTCCATTAAATGATCAGTTGCCTTAGAAACGCCTGTCTACCATATAGCTTGTACAATGTACTAGACAAGGCCCATGAAACCAATACTTCTTTCTTAACGTGGAAGGCACAGAAAAAGTTCGAAATGAAAATCTTTTTCGAAAAGTAAGAAAAAAATACTAACTTCGATTTCATCTGTTCAAGATAGATATTTACACCTTCAAAAATTGACAAGCGAGAAAAATGTTGAGAAAGAAAGGAAATTACTTTTAAAAGTGGTCGCTATTCGAAATGTTTATCGGTTTACAAGTTATGACGAGTTAAACAAAGAAGCGTTTTCGCTTGGCGGAGTAGGGGAGAGTCGGGTAGTATCGGACATCGGGTAATATCGGAAGTGCGTTTCTTTCATCTACCACCATATGATAGCACCTGAATGACATGGTTACGTTTCTCTATGCGACATCACAGAAACGTAACCATGTCAATCAGGTACTATCGTCGTGTGGTAGATGAAAGAAACTCACTGTCCGATATTATCCAATGTCCGATACTACCCGACTCTCCCCTACTCACGGATCATTTTATCTGTTGGAACCTCAACAAAAAATTATTTCCTGAGTCTTCTTGTACTTCGATCTGAATAATAATTTATCCATCTTGAGCTGTCCTAAGTAGATGTATATCATCCACAGTGGTAAATCTCAAACAAAATTTCATGTTTTAATACGCAATTAGGCCTGCGGTAAACTTTGTTCACTTCCGCCCTAGAGATAGCGGATTCCGCTATTGAAATACGAGACGTGAGGTGAATGGCTCTGATTGGCCCTTTCATCAATGACGTCAACGCCTAGTTCGTCCAGTAATGGAATATGGTGCTGCATGTTGGGATCCTTACAGATTAGAACATATTAAGACACTGGAAAAGATTCAAAAACGGGCTCTCAAGTGTTGTCGGAAAATTTCACCATTAAAATGGGACACACTCACGGACCGGAGAACGCGAATCAATTATGCGCAATGTTCAAAACATACAGAGGTGAGCCTGCCTGGAGAGAAATAAAAAATAGGTTGCAGCCGCCAAATTACTCCTCAAGGAACGACCACTCATATAAATTCAGGGAAAGAAGACAGAGGACGGACACTGGAAAGTTTTCGTTTCTCAATCGTACTATCAGGGACTGGAATGCTTTACCTACAGACTTACTAAACGCTTTACCAACAACCAAAAATGTATTTAAAAATAGGCTTACGGACTTTACTAATAGACGCAGTAGGTATATTATACACACTACTTAAAGGGTGTAATTGATATCTTGTTATTTGAAGTGTTGTATCAGTGAGGAAGTGTGTTGTGTCAGTGAAGTGTGTAGTGTCAGTGAAGTCTATTGTGTAAGTGAAGTGTGTTGGTGTCAGTGAAGTGGCTGTGCAAAGTATCTGAACAGTGAAATGGTTAGAAGTGTTAGTGAAATCATGATAGGATCAGTGCAGTGAGTGATTTGACAGCGAAATAAGTGTAGTGCCGAAAGGTAGCCTACTGGTCCAGGTATGAACCTGTCACACTCGTGGGTCTTAGTTCGAACTTAGGGTTAAGATACAAATTAGATTTACTTTAAATGTTATTTTAAGTGATCATGCTTCATTTAATTTAGGATGTTCCTTGTTATTATTATTATTATTATTAGTTGTGTTTGTTATTAATTGTCATTATTGAGTGTAATTAGTTACCACTTCCACCGGGTATATACCCATTGCCAGTGTGAAAAATACATACATACATGATTTGTTCAAAATAGGTATTTACACCTTAAAAAATTGACAAACGAGAAAAATGTTGAGAAAGAAAGGAAATTAGTTTTAAAAGTAGTCGCTATTCGAAATGTTTATCGGTTTACGAGTTACAACTAGTTAAACAAAGAAGCGTTTTCGCTTGGCGGAGTACTCACGAATCAATTATTCTATTTGTTAGAACTTCAACGAAAAATTATTTCCTGAGTCTTCTGAATAATAATTTATCCATCTTGAGATGTTCTAAGTAGATGAATATCATCCACAGTGATGAATCTCAAACGAAATTCCATTATTTAACACCCAATTAGGCCTACGGTAAACTTCGTTTACTTCCGCCTAGAGATAGGGGATTCCGCTATTGAAATACGAGACGTGAGATGAATAGCTCTGATTGGCCCTTTCATCAATGAGTCAACACAGCGTTAACAGTTTAGCGTATGGCGAGGATGCGAAAACTCTGTAATATGATTAGGTTTCACCCTTACGGTATCAACTAAGCTGATCCAGACTATAGACTGCTTACACGCCATGTATGAAATTTATAGAATATCTCTTGATTCGCTTTTTCTTATTATAAATAACATGACTGTCCTCGTATTTTCTCATAAGAGGGAAAGTTCAAATATCACTTTCGAGGTATTCTGTTCCGTCTTACAGTAGTGTCTGACACACACCATGGGCGGTTTCACAATACGTGCTATCTTAATAGATTTTTCCCCTTTTCTCTGCTTCCCTGAATAGACTTGCAAAAGAATTTCCTATTCTTGTACTTGAATATAGAATTCTCACTCAGCTGGAGTGTTTGATTTACAAACTTCAGAAGAATTCTGCTTACAAAGGAATATGAGATAGAAATGTACAAAGAAAAAAAAAAAAACGAAATACCCCACAAGACTTTTCTATTTGGTTATCTGTTATTTTTTGTTTATGCAGACACACTGAAACACATTTATTTTATTTCCGTTTTCGATACTGAATTATACTGCTAGCTGTAACAATTGGAGATTTCGGGGAAAGCAATGAAGAGCACATTTTGTTAATTCTGAGAAACTCGAGGACCTTCAGCGTTTTTCCCGGTTATATCATATTTTCTTTCGCTTGTTTTTCTGGTCTCTTAGTTCAGTTCACTCAAATGCGTTATAAACTACTTATAAACAAACATCCTCATGGAGGCAGATAAAAAAGTTAACGTTTTTCTTTCACCATGGTAATAATGCCAAAACAAGTGCTGTACAACTTTTGGATACTCGCTTATTATCTTCTTGGTATTGGTTTTATCTTGGTATTAGTCTTGATTTTGTGAGGTTCATAAATGAGGAAAATTTCTCACATACGTGCTTTCTGCCAAATATAGAAATAATGCTGCAAACTAAGTTCATTAGACGTTCAAATAAACATTTTTCAGATTTATTTTCAACGAAGGATACCAGACATTTTGAAAGTTATTTGCTTCCACAATAATGAAACATACTCCCGCTGAATGATTTCTTTATCCCAAATACTTTTTCTTGAACCTATCCACCTTCAGTTTTTGTGTTTCAACGCGACGCAAGTAACAATATCAGGACGATCAGTGGGTTTTTCATGTGGGAGTAAAGCAATAGCTATTTCAGGTCAGTGTGGATTGTAGGCGAAAGTTTAAAAAATGTCAGGTTTACTATGCTTTCGAACAATAGACATAGCATCTTGGTTTAGCTGCTGCATGTAAAATTTGAAATATAGAGGGTAAAATCATTTTATCCTGCTAAGAGATCTTGCTGAAATGATCGGGAGATTACAAAGTTTTGTAGGCCTCTTATTTTATAAGTAAGTAATAACTTTTGCTCTTCCCTTAGGAACTGTAATTTTTGCGCTCTCTCGAGACAATACTGAAGAGAATGACGCATATAAATATCTAGACCACACCACCATGAAGTAGGCCTATATGAAAAAGCCCCAAACCTACTTGATTAATAACTCTAAAAATATTTCAATTTTAATAACAACGAAAGTTTTGTAGTTATACATACTGTATACCCGACACTCAGTAAATTATGGAAATGAAGATCTAATTTAAGATATTCTCCACATCTACTTATATAACCCCAAAACGTTTCACTTTCATATCATCAATATAGCATTAATATGTAGGCCTTATTAATGAAAAATAGTCACATCATGGCATTAACTATAATAATATTTAATTTCTAATGATAATAATGTCATCAAACCACCTCAAGTTTTGTAGATTTTAATATCTAATACACAGAATGAGACCTGTGAATTATTTTTAATAAGTCTTAAAGTTTTTAACAACCAATTGAATTTGAGCTATAAATATGTCGGCAATCCTGCAGGTCATAGCCTTAATGTAATAGCCTATTGTTTATTGTAGTGTGTTTTGTTTTTTCTGAAATGTAATAGTTCTCAAACTCATAAAAGATGGATTTTGGAAAATAAGGAAATTATGTAGAAAAATTGACATTTCACTGAAAACTACTGTTTTCTGAAAAACGTTTGGTTCCAAGCTTGAACATGAGGGGTCATTTATTAAAATCCGTTCAGCCGTTTTCCCGTAATTTTCATTATCATATATATATACCAGGCAAAGCGAACTTCCAACTTGGCTCTGTTCACGCAATTCAAAGAACATGGAGAGAATTTTTCCTGGGCTTAACCAAAGGACATCACAATGGTAAGGACCGTTGTCAAACTGAAAATCTATGAACGATATATCATCACAATTTTAGATACAATTCATAACGAGTCTATGCTATTAGCATCCATACTTTTTGTACTTTAATCTGTAAACTTAAATGCAACGCAGCGAGGAAGAACCTCTACAGTACTTACTTACTTACTTACTGGCTTTTAAGGAACTCGGAGGTTCATTGCCGCCCTCACATAAGCCCGCCATTGGTCCCCATCCTAAGCAAGATTTATCCAGTGTCTATCATCATATCCCACCTCCCTCAAATCCATTTTAATATTATCTTCCCATTTATGTCTCGGTCTCCCCAAAGCTCTTTTTCCCTCCGGTCTCCCAACTAACACTCTACATGCATTTCTATGTTCGCCCATACGTGCTACATGCCCTGCCCTCTCAAACGTCTGGATTTAATGTTCCTAATTATGTCAGATGAGGAATACAATGCGTGCAGTTCTGTGTTGTGTAACTTTCTCCATTCTTTTGTAACTTCATCCCTCTTAGCCCCAAATATTTTCCTAAGCACCTTATTCTCAAACACCCTTAACCTATGTTCTTCTCTCAAAGTGAGAGTCCAAGTTTCACAACCATACAGAAGAACCGGTAATATAACTGTTTTATAAATTCTAACTTTCACATTTTTTGACAGCATAAATCAGTGATGTCAAAGCAAGCGCATTTTCGTGACCTTGACGTCGTGCGCGGGCATCAAGCGCTAGGTATGCTAGGAGGAATAAGCAGCCTGTTGGATTAAGAAAACAGTGGTGCACAAACTTCAAACGGAACGTGAAATTTTATGTCGTTATTTTTATATGGCTTCTTTCTGTTTGTTATTTTCTATATTGTCTGTAAAACAAAAGTACTAACACCTATTTCTTAGCCTAATATTGCAGTTGTGTTTTAAACGTTAATAACATAATAAAGAGTAAAGAAGGAATATTCACACAAATTCCATAATAACTACAACTATACTGTACTAAGTGAATTAAACACATCATTCATAAAGAAGTGTTATCCCAAAGAAAGACACTGAATATGACATGATAAGTTGAAATTGATATTGATGGTATCTTTAGCCTTATAAAAGTAATCAAAAGAATATTATAGTACAAAGCAAAGTTGCCTAGGTATATGTTTTAACTGTAACTAATATTATATAATAAAACTCTTTTTGCATTATGCTTTTAGGTGATATTGGTGCGCAACTTTCTGTTATCATAATATTAAATTATCTCGAAATCTGCTGAAGCTATAGAGCTGACGTTTTACGAACACATAGGCACATATCTTTTCTTTGTGATGTAACAGTATTTGCTTTGTTAATTCATTTCCTTACAAACATTTTCCATGCGAATATTTTCAAACATTTTAATACACTATCTTCAGTAATACGTATTTACGATATATTAGATTCACGAAAACATTGTTTTAGTACCTGTAAGGGTACTAAACAAACATATCTGAAAATTTCACTTTTCTGTAAAAAGAAAAGTTGAGAAAATGTTCTTTTTGAATAAAAAAGCAAACTTATGAAAAATGAGCACTAAAATGAAAACTTACATTCTTATAATGCACTTAAACTTCTCAGACAAATCTAAAAATTAACATGGATACAGTTTTAATAAGTTCTCTTCCCTTTATCCATTGAATAAATGCTGGCCATCTTTGAATATAGCTCGACGAAGCGACATATACCACCTCTTTCGTCTGTCTCTTTCCTTTCCGCTGTGAAGCGCTCAGGCTCTCCTGGGCTCTAAAGCGCGCGCTTGCTTCTATGGGTATCAGTTGACATCACTGGCCTAAATCAATAAACCGTGAAATAATACGAAATTCATCCACAGGAACACAATGCATGGATGGTTTTGAGTTGTGCCCTTATCGTAACTGGAAGGTTGCTGTCGTACTGACATCTCGCAACTAGAGTCCCACCATGTCTCTGTATTCTGTACGTTGTGCCTCTTAAATCGCTGATAGAACGATCAAGAAGTATACTCCGTTAAGAATAATAATTAATGACTAAAAACAGAAATAATATCTGGAATTCGTGTTTAAAGAAGTCATTATTAAAAGAGAATAATAATTTACTGCGCATGCCGAGTTTGTAATATGGCATATAAATTGTAATTTCAAAACGACTGCCTGTAACTTTTCGTCGCACGCGCATTCCGGTATCGATTCTAGACTCCGGCATTCGTGCCATCAGCACCCACACATCCACAGAAATCAATGGTCATAAACGTGCCCTACAATACTGAAAACATATCCATATGATAGGAGCAACCTGCCAAGTGCACACATCTCCGAAAAGCTCCGTTCCTAACAATATTTTCCGTTGCTATTCTGGTGCCGTTGCTTTCTTGTTTTATTTTATGCAGTAACTGGGATAACGTGACGTAACATGACACATCCGGTGCACAGAAGGGCGTATCCTCGCAGCTCATGAATGAATACGTGACGTCATAGCTTCAGTTGGCTGTTCTATATTTCAGCAAGGTCGCCTAGCCTTGCTTCTCTACGGCCGCCGCTCATACTCTGTTTATGGAAAAAGTTGGCACGGTTCTGAAGTGTATAGCATTATACGGATTTTACTTTTTGTTAATTTTTTTTTAAGCAACGATAGAACTTCTTATCTCAAGCAATGACCGGCTTCATGGAAAATAATGACACGAATCGATGTAAATAAAAGAAATAAATACCTACCAAGAAACGGCTATATTGTGGGTTCCTGGAAAAAACTTTGGTTGACATGAATTGACAAACTCGAAACGAATTTAGCTCTTGCCGGTAAGTGATTTATAAATCTAGAATTTTTCTGTATAAATAAACCAGCTATACCTGTTTCATAGCTTCGAAGTTTATTTCCATAACACAGAATATATGTGCCTAGAATAGCAGGGTTTCGACGCCAGTGGCGGACTACGTTTCAACTGAGTTTATTTTCCATGCAAAGAAAAACATTATTATTATTATTATTATTATTATTATTATTATTATTATTACTTACTTACTTACTTACAAATGGCTTTTAAGGAACCCGAAGGTTCATTGCCGCCCTCACATAAGCCCGCCATCGGTCCCTATCCTGTGCAACATTAATCCAGTCTCTATCATCACACCCCACCTCCCTCAAATCCATTTTAATATTATCCTCCCATCTACGTCTCGGCCTCCTTAAAGGTCTTTTTCACTCCGGTCTCCCAACTGACACTCTATATGCATTTCTGGATTCGCCCATACGTGCTACATGCCCTGCCCATCTCAAACGTCTTGGATTTAATGTTCCTAATTATGTTAGGTGAAGAATACAATGCGTGCAGTTCTGTGTTGTGTAACTTTATCCATTCTCCTGTAACTTCATCCCTCTTAGCCCCAAATATTTTCCTAAGCACCTTATTCTCAAACACCCTTAACCAATGTTCCTCTCTCAGAGTGAGAGTCCAAGTTTCACAACCATACAGAAGAACCGGTAATATAACTGTTTTATAAATTCTAACTTTCAGATTTTTGGATAGCAGACTGGATGATAAGAGCTTCTCAACCGAATAATAACACGCATTTCCCATATTTATTCTGCGTTTAATTTCCTCCCGAGTGTCATTTATATTTGTTACTGTTGCTCCAAGGTATTTGAATTTTTCCACCTCTTCGAAGGATAAATCTCCAATTTGTATATTTCCATTTCGTACAATATTCTGGTAACGAGACATAATGATATACTTTGTCTTTTCGGGATTTACTTGCAAACCGATCGCTTTACTTGCTTCAAGTAAAATTTCCCTAATTGTTTCTGTATTTTCTCCTAACATATTCACGTCATCCGCATAGACACGAAGCTGATGTAACCCGTTCAATTCCAAACCCTCTCTGTTATCCTGGAATTTCCTAATGGCATACTCTAGAGCGAGTTAAAATTTAACGGTGATAGTGCATCTCCTTGCTTTAGCCCGCAGTGAATTGGAAAAGCATCAGATAGAAACTGACCTATACGGACTCTGCTGTATGTTTCACTGAGACACATTTTAATTAATCGAACTAGTTTCTTGGGAATAACAAATTCAATAAGAATATCATATAATACTTCCCTCTTAACCGAGTCATATGCCTTTTTGAAATCTATGAACAACTGATGTACTGTACCCTTATACTCCCATTTTTTCTCCATTATCTGTCGAATACAAAAAATCTGATCAATAGTATATCTATTACGCCGAAAACCGCACTGATGATCCTCAATAATTTCATCTACGTACGGAGTTAATCTTCTCAAAAGAATATTGGACAAAATTTTGTACGACGTCAACAAAAGTGATATTCCTCGAAAGTTACCACAGTTAGTTTTGTCCCCCTTTTTAAAAATAGATACAATTATGGACTACTTCCATTGTTCTGGTAATAATAATAATAATAATAATAATAATAATAATATTATTATTATTATTATTATTATTATTATTATTATTATTAATTCATAGCCTTCTGCTAAAGGGCGGGTCTTTCACTGTACAACACAGCATTTTCCAATTTTTCCTCATTTCCACCTTCCTCTTAGTCTTCGCATACGATCCATGTTTATTAATGTTGTCTATCATCTGATATCTTCTCCTGCCCTGAACTTTTCTCTCGTTCACCATTCCTTCTAGTGCATCCTTCACTAGGCAGTTCCTTATTAGCCAGTAACCCAGTAAAATTCATTTTTTCTTCTTACCAGATTCAGCATTATTCTTTCTTCATCCACCCATCCTAGCACGGCTTGATCTTTTATTTTGTCCTTCCATTTCACACGCTCCAGTCTTCTTCATACCCATATACAGCATTCCAAATACTTCCATTCGTTTCTCTTCCCTTCGTCGTAATGTCCATGTTTCTGCCCCATTTATGCCCTCTCCACACAAAAGACTTTAGTCTCTTCTTTATTTCTTTTTCCTTATTATTATTATTATTATTATTATTATTATTATTATTATTATTATTATTATTATTATTATTATTATTACAGAATAAGGTTCTTAGGAAAATATTTGGGGCTAAGAGAGATGAAGTTACAGGAGAATGGAGAAAGTTACACAACACAGAACTGCACGCATTGTATTCTTCACCTGACATAATTAGGAACATTAAATCCAGACGTTTGAGATGGGCAGGGCATATAGCACGTATGGGGGAATCCAGAAATGCATATAGAATGTTAGTTGGGAGGCCGGAGGGAAAAAGATCTTTGGGGAGGCTGAGACGTAGGTTTTTTTTTATTTTATTGGGTTATTTTACGACGCTGTATCAACATCTAGGTCATTTAGCGTCTGAATGAAAAGAAGGTGATAAAGCCGGCGAAATGAGTCCGGGGTCCAGCACAGAGACGTAGATGGGAAGGTAATATGAAAATGGATTTGAGGGAGGTGGGATATGATGGTAGAGAGTGGATTAATTTTGCTCTGAATAGGGACCAATGGCGGGCTTATGTGAGGGCGACAATGAACCTCCGGGTTGCTTAAAAGCCAGTAAGTAAGTAAGTAAGTAAGTAAGTAAGTAAGTAAGTAAGTAAGTAAGTAAGTAAGTAAGTAAGTAAGTAAGTAAGTAAGTAAGTATGTATGTATTATTGCTATTACTACTACTACTACTACTACTACTACTACTAATGCCGATTTCATATACAGATTGAAAAGTAATTAAACCGACAAAATTCGGGAGGTTGTATGAGACACCAAAACAAACAGTTTTGTCTAATGCCATATTGTGCTGTGAGGCACTATTTCACGAGGACACCAGATCTTAATGTAACACAAACTATTGCCGTGCTTTCTTGCTTAAGTCTCTTATAAACATTTGTGTGAGATCGTGCGTATTTGCTTGTTTTCCGCACAGAACCATTACGCGGTAAGTGTGAAATACCACATTCAATATTCCCAACGTAACACACATAACAATTTCCCTCTTCTTACCGCTTAAGCGCGACAATCATTTTACTGTTTTAGGCTTTTAACATATTATTTTTAGAGACGTTTAACATAGTAATAATTATAAATTGGAAACTTACCACTGCAGTTTCACCTAAATTGCAATGTTAATTATTCTTTTTAAATATATGCAAAAATTAAGTAAAGTCTACTACTCCACGAAACTTATTGCATTCCTGATACAAGTAACATTAAGGAAGCCGTGAAAAAATCAACGAGATTACAGATGCGGATGTTATTACTGCAATATGTTATATAAATATTTTGTTAAAATATTAAAATGAAAAATAAATCATTACATAACCTTACCGTTTGTTTTAAGTTCGCAATTATAGACTGGGGGAAAAAAAGACAGACGTATATCACGGCCTGCTGGAATATAGTAAACACAGAAAACATTTTATAGCAACAATGTTGAAGATAGATATTTTAGTTATTAAAAGTTGCCGTCATTGAACAGAAACCAAGATGGAGACTTCATTGCAACTAATTAGAAATTCCTCTTTCATGTATATAATAAACGATCTTCGCACAAAATAATGTACGATACACGAGCGGTATGTTTTCTTTCATTCTCGGAAATTAAAAAAGCTCAACTACGTTTCGCTTTTTCAATCTTTTCCTCGAACATGAAAACATCAACATACCGCTCTTGTAACGCATATTACTATTGTTTTGCAAATTTGCCGTCATTGAACAGAACCCAAGATAGAGATTTCATTGCAACTAATTAGAAATTACTCTTTTAGGTATGTAATAAACAATCTTCGCACAAAGTAATGTACGATACACGAGCGGTATGTTTTCTTTCAATTCTCGGAAATTAAAAAAGCTCAACTACGTTTCGCTTTTTCATACTTTTCCTCGAACATGAAAACATCAACATACCGCTCTTGTAACGCATATTACTATTGTTTTGCAAATTTGCCGTCATTGAACAGAACCCAAGATAGAGATTTCATTGCAACTAATTAGAAATTCCTCTTTCATGTATATAATAAACGATCTTCGCACAAAATAATGTACGATACACGAGCGGTATGTTTTCTTTCATTCTCGGAAATTAAAAAAGCTCAACTACGTTTCGCTTTTTCATACTTTTCCTCGAACATGAAAACATCAACATACCGCTCTTGTAACGCATATTACTATTGTTTTGCAAATTTTCCGTCATTGAACAGAACCCAAGATAGAGATTTCATTGCAACTAATTAGAAATTCCTCTTTCATGTATATAATAAACGATCTTCGCACAAAATAATGTACGATACACGAGCGGTATGTTTTCTTTCATTCTCGGAAATTAAAAAAGCTCAACTACGTTTCGCTTTTTCATACTTTTCCTCGAACATGAAAACATCAACATACCGCTCTTGTAACGCATATTACTATTGTTTTGCAAATTTTCCGTCATTGAACAGAACCCAAGATGGAGATTTCATTGCAACTAATTAGAAATTCCTCTTTCAGGTATGTAATAAACAATCTTCGCACAAAGTAATGTACGATACACGAGCGGTATGTTTTCTTTCAATTCTCGGAAATTAAAAAAGCTCAACTACGTTTCGCTTTTTGAAACTTTTCCTCGAACATGAAAACTTCAACATACCGCTCTTGTAACGCATATTACTATTGATGTCACTTTATTTTGGTTCCAGTAATTTATTGCTTTCTGAATTGTAACATTTTATTTAAAACTAATTTAAACTAAATATGACCTGTATAATAGGTGCTTATAAACTGTTTCTGACAGTTGGGGGCGGCAAATCTTAGCACTGCCTAAGGGCGGCACTATACCTAAAGCTACGGTTTGGCTACGGCGATCTTCGCCGACGATCATCGTTGGCGATCTTCGCTGGGATTCTGTCCCGTTGATTTTAATGTGCATGGTTTCTTTACGGCGATGAACGTCAACGAAAGTCGCTGGGCTCGACGAACATCGTCGACGTTTGCCTTGGAGGCAAAAACCTGGCGATCATCGCCGAGAAACCAATTGTAAAATTACAGTAGGTCATGATTTAAATCATTTAATAACATGTGATTTATACATCATACATACCATAATGGCGGTAAAACAGAAATCTTTCTGCAATTTCTTCACTAATGAGGGCGATATATTAATTGATTAAACACAAATCCCTGTTCGACATAAGCGAAAAAGAAGAACCAACGTAAACAATAACAAATCTATATTTTGCAACAACCAGAACTGTTAATACAATTGAGTAAAGTGATTCATAATTGAAGGACACACACGATGCTGCAGATTTAGCTACTGAAGCAAAAGTTTGAGTGTGAAATAGTAAGTGAAGTGGAATTCCGAGCAAAGGAGTGAAGTGCAACTACCTCCTACTCACATTATTTTTTTTATTTGTAACATTATTTCCTAAATAAATGCTCCTAAATGAAAAAATAACATTGTAAAAAGTAGAAATAAAGTTTTTACATAATTGGTTTTTACCTTAAAGTTATGCTTATCTTTCAGTGGGCTAATTGGTTTGTGAATAAATTTTGTGGGTAATTTTACAATATAATTTTCAATTGAACTTAAAACTGAATGAAATTGTTCGGGAGAAAGTCTGAAATATTCCTTAAAATTGGTGGGTTCATTTTCAAGATGTCTTAATATCAATTAATTAAAAGACCCCTCTGTACATCTATTTCTAAACATGACATTAACTGCTTTAAAGATCCGTATTTGTTTTTCAAGGCAAAACTTATATTATAACGTTATCATATTGTCATCCACTTATCAGCTGATCAGACATGGTCAACTATATAAAACAATAAACTATCCACCTACGAATTTCGCCGGTAAAGAAACCACTCTCTGACGATGACCGCTGGCGATTTCAATCGTCAGCGATGTTCGTTCGACGAAGATCGTCGTAGCGAAACCGTAGCTTAAATCCGACCCTGTTTACAGCTAGCTTTGTTGACGGTTGTGTGAATCATCCAGGTACTCGGAGCAGGAAGACAAATCTAGTTTCTCTGTAGACGCTTGGTATTATCGGGAAGTGCTGGGGCTAGAGCCTGAATATCCCTCTTTCATTGAAATGTATAATCTTCGAGCTCCGATTGGTCTGCCTCATATCGCTTCCACGTGAAACAAAATACTCCAATGGGCGCACTAAATCCGTAACTAATAGCCTGTGGTTAGTTATAGGCGAACTGAATTTTAAGAGAGAAAACGCGGGCGAGATAGGAATTGCACCTTAATCAAGGACGTGATTTTGGTCCACGGTTATCAGATGGCTTTGGGAGAAGCGCTAACTTTGGATGGGTGCTCGCAACATTCTAGGAATACGAAATCAGATTTCCATTCCAGTCTTCCTCATTCCCAATGCTCTCTGCCTTAGAGGACCCTGTTCTCCAAATGTACACTTTCATTTTCATTCAGTCAGAAAATCTAATAAGCTACACTTAATTGAGGAGTATGTTCTAATATACAGGATATTACAGTTTATTATTAAATTTCGTCTCCCTTTTAGCTAATACGAAGACGAGTTCAACGTAAAATTTCTTCTCTGCTTTCCTGTTAAACGTACCGGGAGCTTGGAAATATACGTTTACATATATAGCGTATATCTATACATATAACATCCCTATATAAAATAATAAATCAGTGAATGAATTTTACACTGTATGTATGTGTATCTCGGAATAATAATCGACCGACACTTACGTTGGGATAAACATGTTATTTTTGTGCGAGATCGTGCGTATTTGCTTGGTTTCCGCACAAAACCAATCCGCGGAAAGTCTAAAATTCTACATTCAGTATTCCCAACCTAACACACTTAACAATTTCCCTCTTCTTACTGCTTAAGTGACGTATTGATTTTACTGCTTTAGGCTTTTAACATGTTATTTTTAGAGACGTTCAATATAGTAATAATTATTATAAAGTGGAAACTTACCACTGCAATTTCACCTAAATTGCACTGTTAATTATTGTTTTTAAATATTTGCAAAAATTAAGTAAACTCTACAACTCCACTAAAGTTACTGCATTCGTGATGCAAGTAATATTAAGGAAGCCGTGAAAAAATCAAAAAGATTTCAGACTCATCATAGACTGGGGGAAAAAAAAGACAGACGTATATCACGGCCTGCTGGAGTATAGTAAACACAGAAAACATTTTAAAGCAACAATGTTGAAGATAGATATTTTTGTTTTCCAAATTTGCTGTCATTGAACAGAAACCAAGATGGAGATTTCATTGCAACTAATTAGAAATTCCTTTTTCAGGTATGTAATAAACGATCTTCGCACAAAATAATGTACGATACACGAGCGGTATGTTTTCTTTAAATTCTCGGAAATTAAAAAAGCTCAACTACGTTTCGCTTTTTCAAACTTTTCCTCGAACATGAAAACTACAACATACCGCTCTTGTAACGCATATTACTATTCTGTGCAATAGATTACGAAAAATTATTCACTATTTTGTTATCCTACGAAATTACTTGATTGTCCATATTTTACGATTTATTTATCTCGCATTAATACAAGCTATATTACAATACCAACGGTGTTCAGGTAAAAGGACTTAACCCTCATTTTTAAATGCAACTTCTTTTTGCAGTAACTAGTGTATTTAGTTAAATTTTAATTACAAAACGTGAAGATATGTTTTTTGGCAATTATATTCACATTCCTTCATACAAAGTAACTAATAATAATGTATTAAAATTTAATTATAGCCATTTCTGAAAAATTTTTCTTTTGTAGGATAAGCCCTTTTACTGAACACCATCGATATGGTAACGTATGGTATCTCTCTCATGCCAATAACACTGCTACAGAGAATAATAATAATAAAAATGTCATATTAAACCTTTTGGTTATTCTTTAGAACTGTAGTATTTAGAATTTAAAGTATTTGATGTCCATCACATTTATAAGAATATGTTACTAAATGTTGTACACAAAAAACAAAGTATGTTTAATTTGTATTAACATAAATATAAACCCAAACGATCAGGCAATATATGTTTGACAGAACCTATGTATACTACTTCGATCCAAGATAACAGCTAAATTACCAAACATTCAATTTCCTAACGCTCCTTACTTTAAAAAATCAATTACAAAATCACTACTTAGATAGAAAATTTGAAGTTTCAATTATTGTGATACCCGTGTTTTTTTTTTCTTTTTTTCTTTTTCACTTTTTATTCTGTCATTCTAAAAAATGTCTTAACATTATGTGGAATGCCCCCTCAGCACGAGTATGTAACTTACTCTTTCTGGGGGTACTAGAGTGATTATTATATAAATACAGTATGTATCTTTGTTCTAGCAATAAAGCATTATTATTATTATTATTATTACTATTACTATTATTATTATTATTATTATTATTATTATTATTATTATTATTATTATTAAAATGGATTTGAGGGAGGTGGGATATGATGACAGAGACTGGATTAATCTTGCACAAGATAGGGACCGATGACGAGCTTATGTTAGGGCGGCAATGAACCTCCGGGTTCCTTAAAAGTCATTAGTAAGTAAGTATTATTATTATTATTATTATTATTATTACTATTATTATTATTACTATTATTATTATTATTACTATTATTATTATTATTATTATTATTATTATTAAAATGGATTTGAGGGAGGTGGGATATGATGATAGAGACTGGATTAATCTTGCACAAGATAGGGACCGATGACTGGCTTATGTTAGGGCGGCAATGAACCTCCGGGTTCCTTAAAAGCCATTAGTAAGTAAGTATTATTATTATTATTATTATTATTATTATTATTATTATTATTATTATTATATAACACAATTCCGTACGTATATGCATAGACCCTACATCAGTACATTATTATGTATACATTTTCATACATAACACACATTAATTTGTAAATATACATACATACATACATACATACATACATACATACATACATACATACATACATTTATTACATACCTGTATGTATACAGGATGAACCGTAAGAAACTTCATTAATTTCAAGGGGTTAATTTTTTAACTATTTCAAACAAAAAAATTAACATATTTTTGCTCGTTTTTGCTCCTTTTTCGAGAAAAAAAAAATGATTTATATGTTTTATAGCGTGTTTTAAGAAAGCTAATGATTTAATTCCTAATATGCTCAGTCAATTTAAGAGTCCAGTGTATTATAATAATACATGATTGAAAGAATTTTATTTTGTCCTTTAAATGTGCAGAAATTTTTATTGGAAAAAATGTAACTTTTCGTTCTGCAAAGGAATTTTAAAATGTTACTTAAATGAGAACTTAAAGAGTCATGATATACATGTACAGGGACATCACTTTATTTTTACTTGCATTTTTATTGTACCTGCGTTTCTGAATGTACTTGGTCCCACCACTTTCACTAATGTTCTTGCTCCCGTCAGCAACACAAACTTACGGCCGCTGTTGCATTCGAAGTATGCCAGCAGTGAAGTAAATAGTACAGAGTATAGTGTGTTTCAGAAATATGGTTACGTTTTCTATAGAAGAAAGAGCCTATATTATTGAAGCTTATTTCCAGGGGCAGGTATTTATGGAGATTAATGTTATAATTTGTGTTTTTTAATATTGGTGTCGGCGGAGATTGTTGGAGATTGATTTGTACTCTTGGCGGGTATTAATGGAAATTTTGGAAAATTCAATTATTTTGAAATTGAAGTATTAACTCAGTATGAATATTATTTTCCAAATAATTAACATTAAAGTTTCGTTGGATTCTCGTAAAGGTGCGATATGGCCAATAGACAATATTTGTTGGATTGAGACTGTATTTAACACATATTCATTAAACACGAAAAAAACTTGCAGCCCTCAAATTAACACTTTCAAATAATTAGTGAAATGTTGAATTCTCCGTCTTTTGAGTTCACTAATGTAATCAGAACACCTAGAATACCATGAAATGTAGCCTACTTGGATATATAACAGATTCAAAAGAAAAAAAAAGTTCTAAAAAAGAACTAGAAATATGAAATTCGGTATAAAACGATGGAATAGTAATAATTCGAGGATGTGTTCATATTTCGCTATTAGAACTCTATTTCGCGATTTGTCGCGATTGTTTCATCCGCATATTATTAATCAGAATCACTTAATTCGTAAAGATTAGTAAAAATCTATTGTATATCTGTTATGTCGTGATTTTCGCGATTTCCATAAACTCCTGGCCCTGCTTATTTCGCACAAGTAACGTGTGTAGCATGACTGAATAACTTTATCTGTGTGGACTGTGCAGAAGTGAAGATTAGAGTTACCGAAAGTACGGTAATATGCTGAATTCATTACATAATGAATACAACCGTCTGAAGAGTTGAGTTTGTGAAAAAAAAACTGTTACTACTCTACTGTATTTTGATAAAATATCGTGAAAGTAATAAACAAACTGAAAATCGTAAATACGTATTTCCCTGTAACATAAATGGATACACTACTTTTCTCTCCTCCTATAGCTACTAAAATGATTTGTTTATATATTGCACTAGTAACATCAAACTCCTGTAATGGAAGGGGATAACAGTGTTTCCGAGTACAGACAGGTTAATGTTAAAAATGTTGGTAAAAATAAAGTGATATCCCTGTATAAACAGTGATGGGAAGAAAACAATAAGACAACGATGTTGAGACAAGAACCTCTGTAACACGTGGGATTGTCGAAATATTTATCACTGACGAGTATTAATTCCTCAATGTATTTATAAACTATAAAATTGAAATAACATACCTTTAAAAGAAAATTCCGACCTCCCCACCATTGACGTCATGCCCAGTGGCGTGTGGTGAGAGGGTGTGTCAGGTTAAATGGTATATTAACCTTCAATCCTTTCACTACAGCTTCAATAACAATGTGGTACACGCTCAAAACAAATCAGGATCAAACTGCGAGTGATAGATGTGTTTTGGAGACGTGCCAGATGATTTATGTGTTGTTGTAACGTGCAAAATACGGTCGTTTACTACAATAATGCACAGTCAAGATGACTCATGAATGGAAACCCTTAATGGATTACAGAAATTCAGTAACTTAAATTCATGATTGTCTGCCCCTCACTGGTCTTCAGACATAACTGAATTGCATCTAATAACAAATACATGCCAATTTGTTTGTTTAAAACTGGTAGGGTTTGTTAATTGTTGAACAAAAGACTACGTGTGAAGGCTCTGCCATTCACAGACTATAAGAGGAATTTATATTAAGCCTACTTAATAAGTGAATAACGCAAAAACAAAGAACATCCGTAAGTAACTTTAAAATAAAAAAACACTCAACATAACTTACAGAGATAAAAGTAATAGTCCGTTGTAAACTCTCTATGGAGGATATCCAGAGTGTTTCAGTGATTGGATGGTTGTCCCGTTGTCTTGTGATGTCTCTGTGGTGGTCATGCGTTGTGCAGATTCCACATCCAAGGAGGCCCGCAATGTCTATATAACTATTGTTAATTAAGACACAATACGCTCCCTCCTTCACACTGCAGTAGTCTGTTAGTGGGTACTGCAGGGAAGAAATAGAATAGGTGAAAGAAAAAAAAAAAAAGAAGAAGGAATGTATTGCAAGCATGACAAATTTCCTTTCATTAAGACTGGAGACATTGAGATACTATAAATTATCATTAAAGCCCAGATGTTTGGCAAAATGCCTTTTTTACTGGGTGGAAGTAAATCATTATTTGCATAGATATAAATGTGATTTGGGGTAAATCAAAGTGATAGGACCAATTTTTATTTTGCCTATTTTGCCTTTTTAAGGCGTTACTTACTAATACATGCCTTTTTTTGTCATTTTAAACCAATATTTCTTGTTTATTTGCAATTTTATAATTAATTGTAATGTAATGTATATGAAATTTAAATATTTCAAACAATGACTAACTTTACTAACAACAGTAAATAAAAGCAATTTATTTCGGTGCTTAATCTGCTAATAATCGTGCTTTAATACTACTGGTGTAAAATGAATAATTATCGACAATCCACAGTTAGAAATTAATATTGTCATATTTTCACGATACCAACAATCAGCTTTATATGAGACTCATCGGAAAAAAGTGCATTCTTCCAGTCATTCACTGTCCAGTGTTGATGTAATTTTGCCCACATTAAACGCTTTTTGCACATAACAGGGGTTAGCAGTTGTTTCTTAATAGGCTTACGAGACCTTCGTCCAGCTTCCAAAAGCCTACGCCGCACTGTTGTGACGTGAATATTCGCCCCAGTGGTAGCCATTAACTCGCGGGTTAAGTCGACAGCAGTTAGTCTAGGATTTAATTTACTTTTCCTGACAATTAAACGATCATCTGCAGGTGAAGTCTTCCTTTTCCGGCCACAGTTTCCTTTTTTCTTGGGTGTGATGGATCCAGTCTCTCTGTATCGTTTTATGATAGAATTAACAGTAGCCAAACCGATGTGACATTCTGCAGCAATTTGCCTCTGTGTCATAGAAGAATGTTCTGCTAATGTCATAATTTTAGACCGTTTTCGTGGAGTTGTATCCATTTGTGAAGACGACAGAATGTACACAGGATGGCAGTATTAAGTCTTCAACACAACTGAAATGCTTATAAGTACAAAACGACAGGCAAAATGTCACATATTATAAAAAAATAATGACAGACCTTCAACAATGGAATTACACGCACTACAGATGTCAATTTAAACGGTATGAGCAGCTGTGAGGCCAACAATGACAGAAAATGTAAAAATATGTCGTGTTCGGATTAATTTGCACGCTACTGTATGTGTTGTTATGTATAAACCTTTATCTACTTTTCACTTGTCAACTGATCACATGCTAACATTACCATCATTGAAGTTCACTATTTTCATATGCGAGTTCAGTCGTTTAACATATTTAGTTACATTATGGTATATATTTTAGCTATATTTTGAATGTTACCTGGCTAACTCCGCATCGAAAGTGAAGCCGAAATCCGCCATTTTTAAAGGAGCAAGAACCTGTGCACATACTGAGTGTGATGTTTTCACAAAATGCTGATGTTATGTGCCACTTTTGGGTGCAAAAACAGCTATAACGTTAGTAATACATACTCTCTTGCCCGCTCGACAAATGGCGGAACACCTACTTACGACCTCTGTCCCTAAAGGTTCCGAGATCGCCAGTTAGAGATATAGGTAGGTTTGGAATCTATGGTCCAGCTTGTGATTCTGTCTCTTCGTTGAATGCTTTTCATACTCCTAGTGGAAGGTAAGTTAAGTTCACAGTTATGAGGCGTAGTGGGACTATCACAACATCAGATTCCATTCTAAATAAGAATATGATCCTCATAACCAGAGACAGGAACTTTGGTAGAATGCCTTTTTAAATGTGTTAACCCTTTCTTACCTATAGATACCATATGGCAATAATTAACTTTATAGCATTTATATACTTTTGTGTTACATATGAAGGTAAATTTTGCTGGATAACTTCTATTTCAATACATTTTCATCAATATATTTTTGTTTCAAATGTTGCCACTCCCGTAACTTGGTCCTAATACAGCTATTTGTTTCAACATGGATTGCTTGTAAATTTAATTTGGGTTAGAAAGGGTTAAATCTATCTTCATTTTGAAAGTAAATCTGTACGAATTATACCTTTGTGATTGAAACGTCACAGTTTAATGTTGCCCTTTTCTACCTTTTTTAAATATAAATGCCTAATTTACTAAATAAATGCTTTTTTGCCTTTATTTGATTATTTTCTATAATTTATTAATTTATTATTAAAAATTGCCTACAGGCATATTTTAATTTATTTTTATAACCGTTACAGTGAAAGTGACTTCACCGAATGTATATTATTGTCTTTCAGTCAGTTCATATTCTCTTTGCAACAATGAGTGCTGCCGTGCAAAAATGTGTAACAGTAAGCGCTTTAATTATCGCTTGTGTTTATTTGACAAGGCAACAATGAGTGCGGGTCTAACGTTATTTTTAACGGTTATTTTTCTTTCAGTTTTTATTGCAACGTTGTTGTAGCTATAGTCCCGTCGCTCTAATTTCCGGCAGACAATTACGTTGCAGGTCGGCTACATTTAAACTTATGCGTCTTGTGATTCGCTGATGAAGACATTATGCTCGATAAATACTTAATGTAATCGCCCGCCATTTTGGCTCTTTCGTTGACGTTCGCAGAAAGCACACGAGGACGTTATTTGCCGCACAAATTTTTGCTGAATTACAGTGCGTTTGATTTATTATCATAGGAGCTACGACATGATAATGTTTAACGGTGTGGCAAATAGATTCGTCTGGTAGGTCGGCAACGAAAGAACAAAAATGTCGAACGATACTACCTACATAGACTTTATAGAGCCTTCACTTCCTAAGACGTAAGCAAAGAGGAGGAGTCACGCCGGGAATAACAGCGTCGCGACTATAGCTAAATATTTCATATCACAACATATCAGTACAACCAAACACAAAAATGAACTTTCCAAGGCTACTGGGAAGAAGATTTCTTTGCTTCCAATAGTAATTGCAACATCGAGTCGAAAATCTCAATTTTCATTCGACTTATGTAAAGCTTTTCTTGCTGCAGAAATCCCTTTGTGGAAAGTGCAAGGTTCTGGGTCTAGTGCAAGGCTTTTGTAATTGCCTTTTATTGCCTATTTCAGCTATTTATAATGCCTTTTTGCCTGCTTATTTTAGCTATTTATAATGCCTTTTTGCCTGCCTATTTTAATAATTAATAATGCCTAAACTTCCGGTCTCTGCTCATAACACACTCGTACCCATATGCTAGGTGGACTGCATGATAATAACATACGGTAACACTTTTATAGGAGGTGGAGTTCGTTGTTGTGTGGAACATTGCAGTGTTGTAATTTTCCAGGCAGTAGTCGCACAGTGTTGCAGTTGTCCGATAGACTATGTTATGTAAGCTGTTAATCGCCTACCTTTGTTCGAATTTCATTAAATTCACCCGTTAGATATGATTTCCGTCAATCGAATTGTTGAGCAATTCACCTAGACAATCGAATCAAACATTGGCTCAGTTAGCCCAATGAATTGAATCACCAACTCACCCGCTGCATCTTATTAAACCTAAAGGTTTACGCGGTCATAGAAATACAATGCAACTGAAATCATTGCTATGTTCAGTTTTGTCTGTGATTAAGTTTCCTCTTCCAGATATATCACCATAGATGAATGTTATATGAATACAAACAGTTTGCAGCGTGGGAGATGAATTGGTTAGTCGATTTTCTGGCCACGCCAAAATGAAATTTACCGAATTGTAGAGATATTACACAAAGCGTTATAATCAGCTACTGTTGTGGTATGGGGATTGTTTATCAAAACGCCTGTGTGGATGGACTCGAGGGGCAGGGAGGGGACAAGAGACGTATGTTGACGCAATCGATTAAATGAATGCAATTATAATCGACCCGGACAATACACAACACTGTCGGGTATTCTGATACATAAAAAATACGTACATCTCTTTGAGTTCGCTTCGTGAAGTTAATTGTGATGATATTTCATAAATTGGCAACACTGCTTCTTTTTAATCAGTTAAATATCCATAAGCACTTTAGGAATGCTACGGAATTATTATATCATAAACATTCAATAAATTGCTGTGTCAAATACAGGAACATTTGAAATAATTAAATTGATGTTGATGTAATAAACAGATGTCTGATGTTCTTTTGTAATATTCCGAAACAAAAATTACATTATCGGTAAATAAATCAGAGCAACAATTTGCTATGTTATGTACACTGACGTTGAGAGATATCTGACTCTACTAATCGACAGTAACCGATAACTTGTTGGTGTAAATATGGCTTGGACTGAAACACAATAATTATTATTTAAGCATGTCAGTAAACTAGTGATTCAGAAATTTGAAAAATACGAGTTAGATGATCATAATTCATATTCATTGTTTGTAAATTTATATGAATTATTCAACTCAGCAAATATTTTACAGACTATTTCCTTTATATGACGTCATTCCATTTTCGACCAATGAAGTGTAATGAAATTTTGAATTCCAACCAATCACAGTCACACTTTGCGATAATTTTCGCAGCTAGATTTATCGCTATCAATTTATCGCATGGTCGTTCTTTTGTTTTGTCGTGTCGCCAACTGTTTCCCCGTAAATTGATGATCATGAATACATTAAGATGCAACTACACGGTTAAACTTTTCTTTCAACTTTAAAGCAATGAATGCAAGATTGATATTTAATATTAATTAATATATTTACGCAGTGAAGACGACGTTCAAAACTGCGGACAATATAGGCCTAGACACAAAATCTTCATGCATCTTCATTTAAAGTACGTTTTAAACTTCATTCTTTCAATATTCTTCCCAGATTGCATGCATTCGCGATTGGAATACTGAACTGTGTAGATGCAGCTTTAGTTCCGTTACACACTACAGCGAGAATGCGTTTGTCGAGCTATAAAAAATGCTTTCCTGTAGCACGTAGTAACGGTCGAAATAAGGCACAGCTGACACTGGTCCTGCTCACACAGGTAACCTTACCTATTGTAGCCTATAAAATACATCTTCATCTTCTAATTCCATGTCCATTGTAGGCTATTTGAAAAAAAACATTACATTCCTTCATTAAGATTAGATAAATGCGTTTTCAACATTTCTTCATTTAATTAATGTATTAATTAGGTTACTATAATTATATTATAAAATTTATAAGTAAATCATGCTTTTAGCAGATAATGAAAATGTATTCATGTTATAATAATAAGAGAAAAGTGCAGTACATGTAATTAACATTCTTAAACCTGTATTTCGCTTTTCGCAATTGGCATTACTGAATAGTAACATCGAATTTCTTTATTGCAGTAATCGATATTCATCTTTTTCAACTTGACAATGTCTGAATAGGTTAAGTATTCGTAAATATACAATTATTAACATTTTGTGATCGAATTTTAGGGATATATTATATTTTTATTTTATTCACGAAATAGTCCTAATAAATGTCACTCGAGGTCTGAGATTCCCCAGATAAATCCACGAGCGAAGCGAGTAGATCTCAGACCTCTCGTGACATTACTACAGATAAATGTTAATAATGTTAATGCACTCACAGAAAGGGTTAAAACAATGAGTTATTTCAATGATATAGTACTGATCAGAGTGCTGCATTGGAATTGAATCGCTCGCTTGAACTCGGTCGAGTGTCGCACCCTCGAGTGAGATACGATCGGTCGTGATACGCTCGTAATAAATAGAAGCACAGTACAAGGTCATCTCAAAGACATGTTTTATCTTGTATGGAAGGCGACAGATAAGATACACATGTTTTGCTCTCACGGTAAAAATAAGGTTTTATTTTCTGCGTTTATGACAAACGTTTAATGGAACAGTCAATGGACCGTACCAAAACAGGAACATGAAGTTATAAATAAAATAGTATGAAAAACTTCGATATACAGTTATTATTGCTAATTAATAATTATTCAATACTTGATTTACCACATATATAATATGATATGTCCATACATAGTGTTCCGCCTATATACTGCGAAAATGTAGAAACGTTTTACAAAATATTATTGATATAGCAGTAGATTAATAACAATATTATTACAGAGATAACGTCACAGAAAATATAATAAAACGAATAATCATGCTGCACAACTGTTAGAGACGCAACGATTGATACACTAATTATTAGAGATTATTATTATTATTATTATTATTATTATTATTATTATTATTATTATTATTATTACTAGAAAACTTGATACAGTTCTTGCATTATCGTGATTATGTTCTCCGTTTATAATAATTACATTTACATCCAATAACATCTATCAGATGTGGCAAAAACAAAATCAGTCCTGTGTGGAAAAAAAAAAAAACATTTACCTACGACATTTATATTACATTTGAAAGCAAGTTTTGTAGTTGTACTATGGAGAGGTTAGTTAAACACTGCAAAGTTTTGATATGATAAACATCTATGATGTTACTACATAGTTCATCACTGTAACAGGAACGAATGTCTAACGCTCGGCTTATACCGTTCGAGGATTTATCGCTCGTGACAATTTTACCCATCATGCATGTGCGCTACCTATCGGATTATGCTATGAGCTGTACTTGGCGCTCGAGCGAAAACGTCCGATGCAGACCTCTGGTATTGATTGCAGTGTAGCATTTCTTACTTTGAAAGAAATAGTTTTGAAACAATCATTCAACACTTTCATTGTTAAAGTTAACTTGATTGAAACATTACGAGCTCTTATGTTGAATTACCCTGAATTTACACCCGCTGTATTGAAATGTGTCTGGGTTACTTGTGCATCTGTTGAATAAATTGATGTATGAAACCTTTTTATCATTATTTTGACGTCTAATGCGTAATATAGGAATTACGTTTTTTACGTAAAAATCTCTTTCCAACTTATACGAAATTAATACGATGATCTTACAATTAATTAGCGATAAAATTCGAAGTATATTTTAATCACTTTTTTTTTCAAAGTTAATACAGAATTCTGTGGTCTCTAGCCCATGCTGTAATTTACTCGTCGTAGTTGATAAAGCGTCGTAAAATAACCAATTAAAAGTAAAAGCAAGTAAATAACGAAGAAATAAGGCGTAGTAGCTCGACGAAGCACAATCCACGCCACGGTTCACCTGAAATCACGTCTCTCTCCCATCGGGCAACAAGTTTCGCTCCCTGCTGATTACTAAGTAGGGCCTATAACAATAATAATAATAATAATAATAATAATAATAATAATAATAATGATTATTTATTTTAGCTGGCAGAGTTAAGGCCGTAAGGCCTTCTCTTCCATTCAACCAGCAAAAAGTATACATACATATGTATGACCTTACAAATAATTCAACGATTTGATTTAGATAAGAGCTACATGTATACAAGTGTTATTTACGAATTAAACAACAAAATACTATGAACTATTAATTAAATACTGAAATACAAACTACGTAGCAGAATTAAGCTAAAATACATCGAATCTTGATATATTTCAAATAATATTAGATAATAGAAAGAGATTATTATGAGACAATTTTGAAAATACAGCACTATCAGGATGCATGTCTAAAGGAAGGAGTAACAATGTAGATAGTGATAGTTTAAGTCAGTATGATTGAGTGAAATGCTAAGAAGGTTATCTTTTAAGCTGTTTTTAAAAGTGTTTATTGTCTTGCAGCCCCTAATACTTTGTGACAAGGAATTCCATTGTCGCGAGGTGGATATTGTAAAAGATGATGAATAACAAGATGTTTTATGAAAAGGTATACAGATCGTTTTATTTTTACTAACATTTCTAATATTAACCTAGCTATACCTCTGAGAATCATAAACACAGTTTTCTACCCCCCTCCACGACTGGAGTTCGATGATACTGGCGTAATATACAAACAAATCACTTTACTAGATATAGGAGGGAAGAAAATTAATTTATCCATTTACGTAAACTAGGAAATATCGCGTTTTTGAGTTTGATCATTTTCATTAGGTTTTTGTTTAATCAAAATACAGTAAAGTATTAACAATGAGTGTTTTTACTCACGAACTGAGCTGTCTATGCGGACGTATTCATTATGCAGTGTTAATATACTGTCTATAGCACATTAGCGTACAATATAGAGAATGAAGTTCAATTGAAAATTAATCATAATATGGATATTTAAACAGATTTTTCAACATGGTGGCGGTTCATTTCGATACAGACTTCAGTTCTCATGTGTGTAATTCCAATTACCAGTTTCGTCCTTCGTACTAGTAACTCATGTTGAAATAATTCTGTACCTACTCTTAAAAAGAGTACCTGACGTACTGTAAATTCAGTCTTCACTTCTGGCCGATCCGAAAAGATAAAATTACTCAGACATGCTATCAACTGTCCGTCCAAGTGGTTATGTCGCAGGGTCGTAGATAGGGGGAAAATCAAGTGACACTTAATTATTTAACGAGGCCCTTTCAGTTAAGTTATTTTAAACAGTTGTATAATATTACGTAGACGTCCAATTCCTAACAGAAATTGATGGTTTCAGAAAAGAGCTAAGACAGCCCAGCCACTAGCATTTACAGAGAGGCGAATAGAAGCGGATGGGGGAAACCGCATCCCCTAGGCAAATAGGCGACAATACCTGTGCGAAAATGATTCAATATTGAAAGCTCTTTCATCACTGGAAAAAGCGAACATATTTTTGGAACGTACTGTTTACTATGACCGTAAGGTTACTATGACTGTATATGCGGCCTTGGTTCTGTGTGAAGGACGGTTGAACTTCATTAGCAGAAGGGGTGGGAGTGAAGTACATTAAAAAACTCAGGTACAATAAAAATTGAAGTAAAAATAAAATGATGTCCATGTACTTAACGCGCCACAGATAAGTGATCTGGTATTTACGTCGTGGTTAGAGTATAGATAAGAGAAACGAGACGACAGGTAATTTGGTGTTGAAGTGTGCAGAATTCGAAAGGTAAAGACAAAGAGTGTAAAGTTTTACGTTCTTTAAGTCGGAGCCACGAAAGACTTGCGAAAGACGGTGATAATACTGGGTGTTCATTTCAAAGTGTGTCATGACGTCACTGTTGTTGGGTCACCGATTTGAAGCGAGTTTCAGCTTATATGTTAGAGAAGTTGCCTACTATTTAAGGCGTTCTTCAATCTGAACTTGAGAACGTGTACGGTATAACTTGAACGTCGTAGCAACAGATGGCGGTCTGTACGGTCTGTGTGCTACCATCACCTCTTTCGAACTGCGTTTTGCGCCGGCAAGTCGTACGCAGGGTATTTGTTATCATCGGTTGCGTACGGTAACATTCCACAACGCAAATCAAATGCTCCGTGTCCATGTTGACCGTCGAAGTTAATGTCAACAAATACGTAAGTAATCGTCTTAACCCTCTCCCTATATCCCGACAGTACGTATTTCCAAACAGTTCACATTCCTGCCACTACAAGCGTTACCTACGTATCGGTACGTACTCTTCAGAATGAACGCCGTACTTCTACCTCATAGGTTATACACCTCTGCGGAAGTGTAGGAAGATTGAATTCTCTAGGCTCATCGGCTAGCCACATGACGGCATACAGCGAGCCATGACACATTTTGAACTGAACACCCAGTATATGTGATCTTATCGTCGGATGTTGCATACGTATCTGGTGCACATATTCTGAACTCGCTGTAACTATAGTCACTAAGCATAGTGACGTCTTTAACTTTCTACAATATTAGTAGTGATAAATTTCCTTTTTTTCTGAACGTTTCGCAGCTCTATTATTGGGTAATGTCACTGAATACTCATCGATGGCTGTAATTTCTCTGCTTCATTATTATGTGTTCTCTGTAAAAGACTGTCCGAAAGGAACATCAGTTTCCGACAAGCCAATACATTTCCATAGGTCAGGCAGGTATTGCGTAGTCAGACAGCACAGAAAATTAATAATTAACTGTTTAATGTTTGATGTAGCGTCATCACACTACGTTGCGCTAACTGTGATCAAAGTAGCTGAATCAAAGTGAATGGGGAACGCCTATTGACGTTATCATTATTAATGGTGTTACTTGTGTAAATAAAGAGACACCTGCAATAGACATCACTCAATTCTGACTAATAACTCCTCATAAACACACATATAAACGTACTCGGATAGAAGACTAGTTTCGACGAATCTGACCATCAGGTCTCTTGACTAGGTACAAAGCATGAAAACTCTTCGTCATCAACATGACACATACTTTCTCATCTTGCGTCTTACGCGTTCAGTGATAATTCAGTTTTTCTGTTATATGACGAGTAAAATTTCCGATTATAGTTTATTTTCTTGGACCGTTCTTCAAAAGCTGTACACAGGTCATATCATTTAAGAAGATAAACGCTACAGACATACTGTAGTTTAGCAGGTGGCGCATTTTTATCATTCAGTTTATGCTCGAACGCATCCGATGGCTGCTTATGCTGCCTGCTCATAAGACAACTTTAACAAAGCTTTCACTGAAATTGAGTATTTTCTAATTCCGAAGGTTGATGGCAGAACCAAATATGCCCTGTTCATCTGTATGTCTGCTTCAAACTATATATATTATATACTTACATTACTGCAAGTATCACATTTACGCAGACGACTTACAACTCTACATACACTCCCGACCAGACGAAATTGATGCAACTATTGGCAAAATTAATCATGACTTGAATCAAGTTTCTTCATGGGCGAAAAAGTTCGGACTTAGGTTAAATGCTAGTAAGTCGCAAGCTATAATAATTGGACATAAGAGACTACTGAACACAATAAACGACAGACATATCCCAATTATTACAGTAAATAATGCCACTATTCCGTACCATTCCGTCGTCAGAAACCTCGGCATTTTCTTGGACGAAAATTTAAATTGGGAATGCAAAATAAAGGAAATATCCAAGAGAGTGTGCTATACCATGCATTCTCTTAACCCATTCAGAAACTTCCTTCCGCCAGAATTAAAACAAACTCCAGTGCAAACCCTCGTACTACCACTGTTTGACTATTGCGACGTAATACTTACAGACTTGACAACTGACCTTTCGAACAAGCTGCAGCGTGTGCACAATATGAGTGTCACATTCATCAGCAATGCTCACAAATTTGACCACATTATACCCTCGTTCAAATATTTATCCTGACTGCAACTTAGTAACCGTAGAACACTTCATTCGCTCTCTCTTCTGTTTCGAGTTCTCCACACTTCTACTCCAAATTATCTTCGTTCCCGGTTTAACTACTTATCCTCCAATCACAATGTGAACACCAGTTCACAGGAGAGCCAAACTCTAGCAATTCCTGCCCACAGAACATCCAACTATTCATCCTCTTTTACTGTCTTACTCCCCCGTGAATGGAATTCTCTACCACAGAAGATTAGGGACTGCCAGACAATAATCAAGAAAAGGCTAAACGATTTCTTACGGGCGCAGTCAAATTGAAGTTATAATTGTGATCGAGTTCAAGAATTTAATTTAATTTAGGTATGACTATTATTATTATTATTATTATTATTATTATTATTATTATTATTATTTTATTGGTGTTGTGAAGATAAAAAGAATTGTCATTGTATATTAATTATATATTATATTGTCTTGTATTGTAGTATTGTATTGCTTTGAATTGTATTGTATTGTATTGTACTGTTTTGAATTGTATTGTATTGTATTAATTATGTTATATTCGTAGCAATGTAATAATTTTCTATCATACTGGTTGAGTGGAAGAGAAGGCCGAATGTCCTTAACTCTGCCAGTTAAAATAAAGCATCATTATTATTATTATTATTATTATTATTATTATTATTATTATTATAATACAATATATATATATATATATATATATATATATATATATATATATATATATACACAGGGCTTTCATTTCAAAACTTTCCTGTCTAAATAACTGATTATTTAATTTGAATTCATTTAAACAAAAACACTTCAATTTAGATATTGAGATTGAAGTCTGAAACCAGGCTTAATTGCATTTTAGTTTTCACCCCAACCCCTGTCGCCTCCAATTTGAAATTTCAAATGGCACCTCTATATTTTTATACTTAAATATGAAAGAGCATTTAATTATTTATACACCTCATTCATTCATTTGTTTTCTCTTCTTTTGTTTTCTACCGTCGCCTGACAACCTGTATTATTATTATTATTATTATCAACAGATTATAGGATGAAAACACAGCTTGTTTTATGTAATTCCCTAAATTTACTCAATAATGATGATTTCTGTTCTCCCTTGAAGGGTATACACCATTTTAAAACAATTTAATACACAAACACAACTATTACATGAAATGCTCAATAAGTTTTTATAGCTTTATTCTCTTCAGCTCTAATCAACAATAACAATAATGACTTTGTTCTCCATGGTATCACAGGAATAAGTGGTTAGCATGCCTCACCGTGAAATCAGTGGACCCGGGTTCAAATCCTGGTTCGAACAAGTTATCTGGTTCAGGTTTTTCCCCGTGATTTTCCATCAACCCATTAAGACAAATGCTGGGTAACTTTCGGTGCTGACTCATTTCGCCGGCATTATCACCTTCATCTCAGTCAGAAGCTAGATAACCATAACAGTTGATACGCGTCGTAAAATAACCAATTAGAGACATCACACGAGTAACACCAACAATGTCGTTGAAGTGATAAACTCGTCTACGGACATGCCAGCAAACTGTGACCTGTACAAGAAGCGGATCCAGGGTTGCCAGATAAATGAATCGAAACCTTCGTACAAACTTATGAAAATTGTCGTATTTCAGCAAAAAATTGTCGTACTTACTTACAAATGGCTTTTAAGGAACCCGAAGGTTCATTGCCGCCCTCACATAAGCCCGCCATCGGTCCCTATCCTGTGCAAGATTAATCCAGTCTCTATCATCACACCCCACCTCCCTCAAATCCATTTTAATATTATCCTCCCATCTACGTCTCGGCCTCCCTAAAGGTCTTTTTCCCTCCGGTCTCCCAACTAACACTCCATATGCATTTCTGGATTCGCCCATACGTGCTACATGCCCTGCCCATCTCAAACGTCTGGATTTAATGTTCCTAATTATGTCAGGTGAATAATACAATGCGTGCAGTTCTGCGTTGTGTAACTTTCTCCATTCTCCTGTAACTTCATCCCGCTTAGACCCAAATATTTTCCTAAGAACCTTATTCTCAAACACCCTTAACCTATGTTCCTCTCTCAGAGTGAGAGTCCAAGTTTCACAACCATACAGAACAACCGGTAATATAACTGTTTTATAAATTCTAACTTTCAGATTTTTTGACAGCAGACTAGATGATAAAAGCTTCTCAACCGAATAATAACACAAATTGTCGTACATTTCTCAAATTCCTAATATACTTCTAGTCCACCGCTATGTAGTAATGGTTAGCACGTCTGACTACGAAACGAGTGGACCAGAGTTGAAATCCCGGATGAGACGAGTTATCTGGTTGTCGTTGTTTCCGGGTTTTCCCTCAACCCATTAAGAGTAAATGCTGGTAAACGTTCAACGTTTGAGTCATTTCGCTGGCATTATCACTTTCATGTCATTACGCAGTTGATAAAAAATCGCAAAATAAATATATCTACCAGTAAATTTTGGTTCCAATTAAAAATACTACTAATATATAGTTCACATCCACAATGACATTCAGCATTGAAACAAATCACTACCCATTTCTTCATCATCAACACTGTCATCGTAGTAAGGCGTACACGATGACGCTTGGTTAGAAACAACTTTGTTATGTTTAAAGTCAGCAGAAATTTGTTCTTTGGCCGGCAGATAGGCCAATAAATGTGGCGGCTGAAAATGATATCAAATTAATTCATCTACAGTCGACACAAACCCGACACCTCTATAATGTCTGCGCGTTCAGACTTCTTAATGCTAATGCGGTACTGTTTAATTGATAAAAGATTTCCTTTATCAAACAAACAGGGAAGTTAATAACATTAAACTCGTATTATTTTGATATAACTGCGCCGTCTACGTGAAACCTAGACCTCAAGATGACAAATAATGACTTGCATGGCAAGTATAGTTACAGATCGATTTTCAAAGCATTCCCCCCTTAAACGCATGTTTCTTTCATATTAGTCCAGGACATATTAAATGAAGAAAATTTGTCCGAAAGAGACGAATTAACCATCAATTTTATTTTAATTATAGACCAACATTATGGGTCGATTTCTAAAACACGGACGAAATCGTGGTTCCAAACCTCGGCTTTTAAACCGCGATCGAGGTCTGAATCCTTATGTGATTTCTAAAACGAAGTCGAGATCCGGCTTGAGAAGAAACCGAGGTTCGTGTGTTTTATATATGGCAACGCAGCTAAGAATCGATTTTTATTCTTGTAAACAGTCGATATTAGAAAGAAATGAACATCAGGATTAATATTTTTATTGAATTCCAATACGTCACATTCTTTTGTTCTCAGCTAAGGCATTGTTATACAGGGTGTTTAAAAATACGGGGCATAATTTCAGGTATGTATTTCCCACATGTAGACAATCAAAATAGTTCCTTACAACATGTGTCCGGAAATGCTTCACAACATTGAAATTCACCGGAACGTTTTTCTTTCCGCAGGTCGTTGTCATTACAGAAGATGTTCAAAATGTCCACCTCCTGCTTGAATACAGACCTCACATCGATGTCTCATTGACCTGCGAACACGATCCCAAACTCCAGGAGTATTGCGTATATCCTCAGAACAATTCGATTCAGAAGGGATTCCAAATCAGACACCGAAGACGAATAAACCAATGATTTTAAATGGCCCCACAAGTAGAAATCGAGAGAGTTCAGATCAGGTGAGCGTGGAGGCCAAGCAATTGGGCCATCTCTACCTATCCATCGATCAGGAAACCTTCGATCCAAGTACCGGCGAGCCGTACGACTCAAGTGTGCAGGAGCGCCATCATGCAAGAAGTGAATGTGTTGACGATTGATCAGTGGAGTGTCTTCTAAAACATGAGGTATGGTGTTTTCCAGGAAGTTTGTGTACGCCTGCCCCGTAAGTCTGTTTACAAGTACATGGGGTCCAACTAATCGATCACCAATGATACCGGCACACATGTTGAGGGAGAACCGCACCTGGTGATGAGATGGAACAGTTGCACGTGGGTTTTCATACTCCCATACATGCTGATTGTGGAAATTTGTTATGCCATCTCGTGTGAACTGTGCTTCATCTGTAAATAATATTAAGGCAGGGAAGTTCGGATTTACACCACACTGCTGCAAGAACCACTGACAGAACCTAACTCGTGCAGGGTAATCTGCTGGTGACAGGGCCTGTACACGTTGCAAATGATAAGGATACAATTGATACTCTTTCAACAGTCTCCAGACAGTCGTATGAGGAACATTTACTTGCAACGCTACCCTTCGTGTGCTGATAGAAGGAGTCATGTTCACAAGCCTCCAGAATCTCTTCCTGTACTTCTGGAGTTGTAGATCTTGGTCGTCTCCTTCCCAAACCAGGAGAGTTAAATTTTCCATACTCGCACAGACGGTAATGGAGACGTAGAAATGTCTTCCGATCTGGACATTGTCGCTGTGGGTACCTCTCCTGGTACAAACGACGAGGCAGCGCTGCATTGCCGTCCGCCTTACCGTATATGAAGTGTATCTCTGCCAGCTCTTGATTTAAATACATGTCGCACAGTCTAACGCCTACACAACACTGAATGTAACCTTCGCCTCGGAATGAACTGTCAGAGTGCCCTCTTAATGTCTCCTTTGACGGCAACGACCTGCGGAAAGAAAAACGTTCCGGTGAATTTCAATGTTGTGATGGCCATAACTCGGAAATAAAGCATTTCCGGACACATGTTGTAGTGAACTATTTTGATTGTCTACATGTGGGAAATACATACCTGAAATTATGCCCCGTAGTTTTGAAACACCCTGTATTTGCTAATTTACAGAATATATGTGCGTTTAAAATACTAGCATTAATTATAGGGAACTGATTTTTAGGTACCAGAATTATATTTCCTAAATAATTAGCACAATTCGAACGTTTATGTTGTAGTTAATCATTTGTTCATAGCTACTGCCAACATTAACTACCTGAAAACCCGGGTCTAACGAATCAATAACCTAAATATTAACTGGATTAAAGTTGCAATTGAAACTAAAATATTATATGATTCTATTGTCGCACATAATAGGCCTACTACGTGGAAAACCCCAGTAGCATAAAACTTAAAATAAGAATACAAAATCACGCTTGTTTCATACATATTCTTGCAGGCCGACATTATATTCGAGTATTAAATAAAATGTCCAGAACTACTGTAAAGACTAAGAATTTGGTTATAACGTCTTATAGACATAAAGGTGTAATTAGTATAAAATATTAGGACTATATCTTACTTCCCTGAAAGCAACAAGATGTAAAATACTTCTCAACCTGGCGCCTCTTGCATTTCGTTGCAGATTGTTATTTAGCACTCTTGCTAAATTTTGCGTTGATTCCTTCGAAAATCGAAAATATCCGCATGAAATTATCGTCGTTATATAGTTACAAAGGATTATTCCTGTCGCTCATCATTCTAATCCGAGATTTAATATTTGTAATCACAAATTTTCCTTTCATAGTCATCCAGCTGATCTACTTCCTCCATCTTGTATACATGAAGCCGTGGTTTTAAACCTGCCCCAGCCGTGGTCTCTACTTCAGACCATGGTTTCGAGCCATGGGTCACAAAAATTGAATAAACCTCGTTTCATAAATCCAAACGCGGTTTAAGGGGAGAGGATGGTATTTTTTTTAACTTTTTTCCTATTTGGTGTAAGATATTAATTTTTTGTATGTAGAGAGCTCACAGCTGTGGCAGCTCAACCAAATATAAATATTTTGAAAAAAAAATATTTGGGGGCCCAAATTTGAAAAAAAATATATATACCCAATGCAGAATTGTACTAAAACCGATATATATATATATATATATATATATATATATATATATATATATAAGTCGTTTTTAAAGATAGATTCAAACTTTTTGTTGCAATGTATTTGCAAGAGCATGTTCTACTAACTGTCTGTAACAGAACTTTGATATTAGTCCCTACGTTTGTAAAATAATCAATTAAAATTTAATAACAATTTTCTGATTTACTTTCTTGCAAACAAACGGACGTATTTTTTAAATGAAATCAATTAGCAAAATTCTGTTACAGAGAAAAGTTTCCTAATAGTCTAAAGAATGTGTGTTCTAAATTTCATGCATGTATCTTTAATAGCTCAGAAATTATATCCATATTTGTCTGGCAATGTAGCAAAAAAAAAAAAATGAAGTTACTGGAAACCGATAAAAGTGGGCGTGTGATTTAAAAATCCATAGCGCAGAAAGTTCAAAAAATGACGTCTCAACATCCGATAAGGGCACAAATACCCACAAAATGTTATGCAATACATTGCAAACATATCAAAGGGTATTTTAAAGAAACATTTTTTTTTTTTTTTTTGAAAATTTAATTTACCGGAAACAACAACAAAAGTGGGCGAGTGATTTAAAAATCCATAACGCAGGAAGTTTAAAAATAGCGACTCAACATCCGATAAGGGCAAAAATACCCACAAAATGTTATGCAATGCATTGCAAACATATCAAAGAGTATTTTAAAGAAACATTCTTTTTTTTAATTTAATTTACCGGAAACAACAATAAAAATGGGCGAGTGATTTAAAAATCCATAACGCAGGAAGTATAAAAATGACGTCTCAACATCCGATAAGGGCAAAAATACCCACAAAATGTTATGCAATGCATTGCAAACATATCAAAGAGTACTTTAAAGAAACATTTTTTTTTTAATTTAATTTACCGGAAACAACAATAAAAGTGGGCGAGTGATTTAAAAATCCATAACGCAGGAAGTATAAAAATGACGTCTCAACATCCGATAAGGGCAAAAATAACCACAAAATGTTATGCAATGCATTCCACACATATCAAAGAGTATTTTAAAGAAACATTTTTTTTTTAATTTAATTTACCGGAAACAACAATAAAAGTGGGCGAGTGATTTAAAAATCCATAACGCAGGAAGTATAAAAATGGCGACTCAACATCCGATAAGGGCAAAAATACCAACAAAATGTTATGCAATGCATTGCAAACATATCAAAGAGTATTTTAAAGAAACATTTTTTTTGAAAATTTAATTTACCGGAAACAACAATAAAAGTGGGCGAGTGATTTAAAAATCCATAACGCAGGAAGGTTAAAATATGGCGACTCAACATCCGATAAGGGCAAAAATACCCACAAAATGTTATGCAATACATTGCAAACATATCAAAGGGTGTTTTAAAGAAACATTTTTTTTTTTTTAATTTAATTTACCGGAAACAACAATAAAAGTGGGCGAGTGATTTAAAAATCCATAACGCAGGAAGTATAAAAATGGCGACTCAACATCCGATAAGGGCAAAAATACCCACAAAATGTTATGCAATGCATTCCACACATATCAAAGAGTACTTTAAAGAAACATTTTTTTTAAATTTAATTTACCGGAAACAACAATAAAAGTGGGCGAGTGATTTAAAAATCCTTAACGCAGGAAGTTTAAAAATGGCGACTCAACATCCGATAAGGGCAAAAATACCCACAAAATGTTATGCAATGCATTCCACACATATCAAAGAGTACTTTAAAGAAACATTTTTTTTTTTAAATTTAATTTACCGGAAACAACAATAAAAGTGGGCGAGTGATTTAAAAATCCATAACGCAGGAAGTATAAAAATGACGTCTCAACATCCGATAAGGGCAAAAATACCCACAAAATGTTATGCAATGCATTCCACACATATCAAAGAGTATTTTAAAGAAACATTTTTTTTTAATTTAATTTACCGGAAACAACAATAAAAGTGGGCGAGTGATTTAAAAATCCATAACGCAGGAAGTTTAAAAATAGCGTCTCAACATCCGATAAGGGCAAAAATACCCACAAAATGTTATGCAATGCATTGCAAACATATCAAAGAGTACTTTAAAGAAACATTTTTTTTTTAAATTTAATTTACCGGAAACAACAATAAAAGTGTGCGAGTGATTTAAAAATCCTTAACGCAGGAAGTTTAAAAATGGCGACTCAACATCCGATAAGGGCAAAAATACCCACAAAATGTTATGCAATGCATTCCACACATATCAAAGAGTACTTTAAAGAAACATTTTTTTTTTTAAATTTAATTTACCGGAAACAACAATAAAAGTGGGCGAGTGATTTAAAAATCCATAACGCAGGAAGTTTAAAAATGGCGACTCAACATCCGATAAGGGCAAAAATACCCACAAAATGTTATGCAATGCATTGCAAACATATCAAAGAGTACTTTAAAGAAACATTTTTTTTTTTAATTTAATTTACCGGAAACAACAATAAAAGTGGGCGAGTGATTTAAAAATCCATAACGCAGGAATTTTAAAAATAGCGACTCAACATCCGATAAGGGCAAAAAATACCCACAAAATGTTATGCAATGCAGTGCAAACATATCAAAGAGTACTTTAAAGAAACATTTTTTTTTGAAAATTTGATTTACCGGAAACAACAATAAAAGTGGGCGAGTGATTTAAAAATCCATAACGCAGGAAGTTTAAAAATGGCGACTCAACATCCGATAAGGGCAAAATTACCCACAAAATGTTATGGTATGTAATCCACACATATCATAGGGTATTTAAAGAAATTTTTTTTTTAATTTACTGATTTTTCACCAAAAAATACCATCCTCTCCCCTTAAAGCCATTGCCGTAGTCTAGACCTCGTTTTAGAAATCGACCCTATAAGTTCCCAATTATGTGTCCTTCAGTGAAGTAGTCGTACAAAATTGCGTACGACAAAGAATGCGGTCGTACCTCTTACAATTTGTCAAAATAGTAGTATGCGTACGACTATAGTCGTACGTATGGCAACCCTGAGCGGATCCCAGACGTGGCCCACTATGTTGCTGTAGGAACTTGGGGTCTTGTTTGCTTCTGTCGTACTCGCACTTGTCTCGTTTATCGCTTTTACTTGTATCAATCTCCAAAAGCGATCGTGGTGCAAAGCAAAGAGCTTGGAGCCGGGGGTCTGGGCGACACAATGGGAAACATTCATTTCTCTGTCAACGAGAGAAGAATGGGCCATCAATAAACACTCGAGCATCGCGAGGCGCCGTGGCGATCAATCTTTTGAGTCTCGTCATCATAAAGCAAATGAACATCGTCCCATGACACAACTTCCTACTTTATGGCGATCGCTCGTTGCAAACGAGAATTATTATTATTATTTTTTTAATCTTCATTCATGAATGACTGAATGCAGGCGATCCTCATTCAATATCAGGGAAGGTGTTTTCAGTAAATTATTATTCCACAAAAAACGTGATCTTTACTAATTAGATAACCGATCTTACGAAGTAGATGTAAATACATATATGTATGTATGTATTTATTTACACTGCAAGTGGGCATGCACCCGGTGGCAGTGGTATACACAATATAAGCAATACACAATAAAGAAATGATAAACAATATTTACAATACACAATACAATTATACAATACACAATAGGCCTACAATTTTATACACAATACAATAAGAATACACAATATAATTTAACACAATAATAATAAAACATAAATAAAATACCTAATTTTACATTACAACCTACATTATTATGTATAGGCCCTACATAAGTTTCAATAGTCTTTCACTTTATTCTCATCTCACTCAGTGTAGTGGGACTATGACTCATTTCACTGACGCTTTAGCACACATTTCACTGACACTATAGAACACATTTCATTGACGCTATAAATTATCACTGATCGGAAATGTTCACTGCTCGCATGCGCAATAATCAAACTTGTTTTGTTTGTTACTCTATCATATTTTGGAACGGAGAAGTAGTAAATATTATCTGCGGTTTATTATTTATTTGTATCTTATAGTTGTTAATACAAGTCTATTTGAATTAAAAGTCTAGCGGAAAATGTAGCAGTTAAAAACCAGAACGAAGAAGGTCAGACAAATTTTAGGCTTGAATATCTGAACGAGTTATAATGAGGCACAGCCTTGAATATACGTGTGGAAACTTTTCAACTTGTTAACCTTTTCCTAGAGTATGACGCAGAAGTCGTTTCAGCTATTCATTGAATGTAATAACTAATGCCTATCACTAGGCCTGCCATGTGTATATATAGTATTGACAAATACGAGTGAATTAAATAAAGGGTAATTACAACTCATGTGGCGGCAAATCCTCAGGCTACAACTGCATACAGCGACCTCTCGCTCTGCTGCTTGTTAATTAAGTTAATTAGCGCGGTATTCATTTTGGAGATAATTCTATCTTGCACTGATTTCAGAGTCAACAGCGGGTGAATGCTAGAAAGTATGGACAGTGATCTAAGGATCATTAATTCATTTCCTAAAATTAAATAACGTAGTTCCTCTCATTTCTCATGACTATGGGTGTGATTTTTGGTACTAAAGATACAGGGTGTTAAAAACTTCATTTTTACGCAAGGAAAATGCAAATCCTTTAATGAAACTACAAAATTAAGTGAAATATATCTCAAAATGTTCGCGAAATTGATGGAAATCCATGAAATTCCTTCATAGTCACTAGGGCTAGGATTTTGATGACCTATAAATCATGAAAAATCTCCTAAAAACAATGCATTTATGACCTAAAAATCTTAAAAAAATTCTCTTAAAAATGCCCTAGAAATTGATGTTATAATAATAATAATTACAATAATAATAATAATAATAATAATAATAATAATAATAACAATAATAATAATAATAATAATAATGATTTATTTAACCTGGCAGAGTTAAGGCCATTCGGCCTTCTCTAACACTCAACCAGGAGTAAAACTGCGTTACAAAAAACACTACAAATTTACAAAGTACACTACAATTTTACACACAAAACTGAATAAGATAATAATAATAAAAAAATGTAAACAACAAGTGAGTAGAAATCAGACATAATATATAACATACAGAAAGAAAGGAAAAAGCATAATAAAATGTGAACAGCAGGTCAAAATAAATGAGACATACTAAGTATAAAAAAAGACAATTACTGATAATAATAATAATGATAATAATAATAATAATAATAACAATAATAATAATAATAATAATAATAATAATAATAATAATAATAATAAAATAGTGCAGTACAAAGCATACAATGAATACAATATTTTTAAGTACACACAGTAAGGAAAATTACGATTATATATATAGATCAAATTATCACATTATAGATATACCATTATCGGAAAATGTGAAAACAAAAATATAAAATAAGTTAAATATCACTAGAACATAAAAAAATGTGAATACGTGGAAACCTGCAATAAAACACTTGTCATAATAGTAAATTAACTGGCCAATTACATAACTGACGAAAGAGTTTCGGGTTTCGAGCACATGTAATTTACGTTCTCTGAATCTGAGATCCATGAAAATAGCACCAATGGAAAGAGCAACTCAAAAAGTTTAGTTTCTTACCTTAAAGACGTTCAATGTGTCCCCGCTAGTTTTTGAGGTTATATCAATAACGGAACGAATAAATTCATCATCGTTTTCAATTAAAATCTGCATACTTATGCAGAAATTTCTTCGTAATAGTTTGTCCTCTGGTTTTAGGGCTTGCAGCAACTGTAGTCGATATGGATGAAATTGCAACCGCTTGCAAAGAATCTTGCCTTAAAATCAGTGTACCATTTACGAATTGTAGGCCCACTGGGTGGATATGCACCAAACATTGTTCGGCAATGCCATTGCACATTAATAACAGACTGGTTCACATGAAAATCAAGCTTTTCTGTCCTTTATAGCAGTCTTTTCGCCTCAACAATGAACAAATTTGTTTGTGCGAGATCGTGCGTGTTTGCTTGTTTTCCGCACAGAACCAATACGCGGTAAGTGTGAAATACCACATTCAGTATTCCCAACGTAACACACATAACAATTTCCCTCTTCTTACCGCTTAAGCGCGACATTCATTTTACTGCTTTAGACTTTTAACATATTATTTTTAGAGACGTTTAACATAGTAATAATTATAAATTGGAAACTTACCACTGCAATTTCACCTAAATTGTAATGTTAATTATTGTTTTTACATATTTGCAAAAATTAAGTAAAGTCTACTACTCTACGAAACTTATTGCATTCCTGATACAAGTAACATTAAGGAAGCCGTGAAAAAATCAACGAGATTCCAGATGCCGTTGTTATTACTGCAATATGTTATATAAATAATATTGTTAAAATATTAAAATGAAAAATAAATCATTACATAACCTTACCGTTTGTTTTAAGTTCGCATTTATAGACTGGGGAAAAAAAGACAGACGTATATCACTGCCTGCTGGAGTATAGTAAACACAGAAAACATTTTATAGCAACAATGTTGAAGAAAGATATTTTGGTGTTCCGAAGTTGGCGTCATTAAACAGAAACCAACATGGAGATTTCATTGCAACTAATTAGAAATTCGTCTTTCAGGTATGTAATAAACGATCTTCGCACAAAATAATGTACGATACACGAGCGGTATGTTTGTTTTCATGTTCTCGGAAATTAAAAAAGCTCAACTACGTTTCGTTTTTTTTTTTCAATTTTTTTCCTCGACCATGAAAACGTCAACATACCGCTCTTGTAACTTATATTACTATTATATACGCTATTATGAGGCAGTATTACCAACTAGGAAAACAATGTCGCCACAACTAAACTTCTTGAGTTTCTCTTTCCATTGCTGCTATTTTCATGCACCTCAGATTCATAGAACGTAAATTACTTACCCATTGCAGGAAATGCAATGAGCATGAAACGTTACCCCACTTGCTAGGTTTCTGCCCTCAGGGCGAATTACTGCGAATTGACAGACATAACACAGTCCGCTCAATAATTGCTAACAGATTAAGGGAACATGGTGAATACGAAGTATATGAGGAAGTTCAATGTCTTTCTACGGAAGGATCTACACGGCGTGCTGACATCATAATAATTGACCGAGATAAAAAAAAACTGGTCTCATTCTTGACCCCACTGTAAGGTTCGAAATTAATGAAGATCAACCAAAGCAGGTACATGAAGAGAAACGCGCTATTTACCTTCCATGCTGTGATGATATGTCATATATAATATTCAAAATTGGAATATCATTGGACTTATGTTTGGTGCGCGAGGAACAATTTCCAAATTTACATTGGAGATCCTCAGAAAATTAAAGGTTCCTGAAAAGACTCTTCAGACAATTGCATCAATCATTTTAAAATCTTCGCTGAACATCATCAATCACCATCTCTATTCATCTTTATAATATTCAATGTATATTATTTATTTTCAATAAATTTTTATCGTTTTGATAGCTACCACATCTTGTCAGAGAATATTCTTTTTTAAAATTTCATTATGTATTTTTTAACATTAAATTATATTTTATTTTTTATTCATTGGAATAGGATGCCGATATTTTAAATTCAAAATTTGGACGGCTATAATTTCGATTTGATTGAGTTTCTTACAATTTTTTATTTTTTTTTTTATTTTATTTATTATTTTGCTAATAATTGTAACATAAAATATAATATATACAGAAAAACTTTAGCTCGCCCCTGAAAGAGTAGAACTCGTGCTCAGGGACGGATTCCTGAATTTAAATTAATAATTATACAATACAATTTGCAATTATAGTATATAAATTTAAATTTACAATTTTTCAATTTTTATAAAATCCATACCTAACTTTTTAAATTTAATACTAGAACTATTAGAATTGACGAGATTAGGATATTTAAATATAAATTTGATATATATTCTTGGGCCTAAACTACTACTATGATTAAATACTGTAACAGTGTTGCATTTTGGTTCAAACAATCTTAAAGAATTCATACCTTTTGTTTCATAACTATGAAAATACAATTCAAAATTATTTCGATTTTTATGTATGAATTTTATTAATGCAATATAATAAATTTGTCTTACGTTAAGTACATTAAAGTCTATAAACATATTTTGAGATGGAAAATTAATAGGTTTATGAAGACATATTATAATTACTTTCTTCTGTAATAAATAGAGTGGATTAAAATTGGATTTAAATGAGCTACCCCATCCTATAATTCCATACATAATTACCGATTGAAATAAAGTTAAATATATTGTACGTAGTAAACTTATTGACAAGTAACTCCTCAATAAAACAAAATAATATACTATTTTACGTAATTTATTACAAAGGTAATTAATGTGTTGGTTCCATTTTAAATGATTATCGAAAATAATGGCTTTTAAGGAACCCGCAGATTCATTGCAGCCCTCATTTTAAGCCAGGCATCGGTCCCTTTCCTGAGCAAGATTAATCCAGTCTCTATCATCATATCCCATCTTCCTCAAATTCATTTTAATATTATCCTTCCATCTACGTCTCGGCCTCCCCAAAGGTCTCTTTCCCTCCGGCCTCCCAACTAACACTCTATAAGCATTCTGAATTCACCCATAGAACGCAAATTACATGTATTCGAAACCGGAAAGATTTTTTTATAGGAGCCCTGTATATTAAACTATAGATAAAATATAACTTGTTATCGAATTTAAAGGGACGAGCAGTCCTGCTATATTGTGTTTTGTAGAGTACACATGATCGAATCACAATAAAGCTATTTTTTTTTTTTGTTGCTATGGAAGATAAAAGAATGTATTAAACAATTTAAAATTGTATTTCTTTCTGACAATTTGACACTTCACAGCCCCCTTAAAATATCTATTCAGAAATGAGTTTATTATGTATAAAGAGACAGTGATGATCTATTGGAATAAAAATAAAAGGTGCAATACAAAATATATTTTTCTATTTATAAAAAAAAAAAATATTACTTTATTCAAGGACATAGACGCCCTGTTTTTCAGTGAGAGTTATTAGTAGGCAGTGGATGCGGGATGACTTAAGGAAAAGTGAAGTTGTTTTGTATCGGAGTATATGGCACGTGCCGCGCCGTCCGTCTTTTGTGTACCTGGCGAGTACAGCAGCGTACAAAACGAAGGAACCCCGGTCCGTTCATAGTAACATTGCAACGCAATGTGTGCAGTTGTGTTATTCTGCTCAAGTATTCAGTACGCATTGAATATATTGTGCTGATCCATTCATAATGGCAAAACGTTAAATTCGCTCAGAGATGCGAAATGCAATTAAGAAGTATGAGAGTGACTTTTTATGTATTAACGAAGACAATATCGTGTATAATGTATGTAAAATTGAAATAAAAACCAGAACAACTCAGGCTATATAGAAACATTGCAACAGTACATCGTACAGGAAATGCGTTGAAATGAAATCTGAGAAACCATCATCATCATCATCATCATCATCATTTAGTTGTGCGTGTGTAACGACACGTGCAACATGATGCTCAGTGTAAATATTCCTCTAAAGAAATTGAGTGATTCTCATTTTAGAGGTTTTCTTCAGAAATTCTCTCGATACAAAAACTGTTTAAGCGATAGGCGAAAACGATTCAGCTTCGACAACTTACGAGAATGTATCATCGTTCACTGCAACACTAGTAATTGCATCAATGATGACGAGGACTGAACCTTGCAAGGTATGTACTACAATACTAGAGTACTGTTATTTTTCTTTTCCTTCTGACTGTACGGAGATACAGTAGCATGTTGTCGTCGTCTGTTTACGTTTAAAACCTGTTGAGCCAATGGTCTGAATGAAAAAAAAAATGTAACATATAGTAAATGTGCACCTACATTCAACGATAAGTCATCCAGCATCCTCTGTCTAGTTATTAGTTGGCTGTCTGAATTTTGTAAGCTTTTACTTAATATTTGAAGTCTCCCTTGGACTGCGGAGGCTATGAAGGAAAAAACTTGTAATATGATTATAGTGGACTAATATGAGATCAGGAATTGTGGAAAGAATCAAAGTACTCGGACTAAAGTTGTCCCACAGCTGGCTTGTTAAAGTAAAGTCTCATGGAATGGAATGCTAAACGTAGAATACTAGTCAGTAATTTATGTCTATCTGGAAAAGCTCTACAAAATTGTTGATGAATGTATCAGAGAACGAAGTCAATTACACGAGAACTAACCACAATATCTCTATCAGCATTTCACTGAAGTCAGCCGCAGAATTGATTCGGAATGCATTAAAATTTATAATCAAATAACGGGGAGCAGGAGAAAATAGTTTCTAATTGTCATGACGATATGATAGACTGCTTCTGCCAGCAACTGGCCACTTATTTAGTATTGATTAAAGCGACGCTCTTCTCCCATAATAACTGTAATTTTCAGGCTATTAACCTCGTTGTTTTAATTGTTTTAATTGACTGCTCTCGAAACTACCACAACAATTAACTCTTCCTACGTAAATTAGTTTGGTTTACGAACGCGTACTTTTGCCCAAAGTTCGTCTTCAAGAATAGTGCTACTCAGGAGAAACAGTAGACCAGACTGAAACCAGGAACTACGGGATAACAAGGAGAACTACTATTTTGAGTTACTATTTTATCATAGTCTGTTATCATCATTAATTTATATGGGATCGCCTGAGGTAGTATACACATTACGTTAGGCTATTCTATTCTTAGACAGCATCAGGACGTAAATTTGGTAGTTGTTGTTTAGCCAACTGTACGAAGACAGATCTGAACCTCACAAGTGATACCAAGAAAGCACTACTTATGAGGCAACTAGGCTAGGAGAATATGGGGTAGGATGAACTTTCCCCCTCCATTGCATACATCGCTGACTAGCTACATCAGGCATGTCAATTGATGCCCATAGGAGCAAGCGCGCGCTTTAGAGCCCAGGAGAGCCTGAGCGTTTTACAGTGGAAAGGAAAGAAATAGACGAAAGAGGTGGTATATGCTGCTTGGTCGAGCTATATTCAGGGATGGCCAGCACTGATTCAATAGATAAAGGGAAGAGAACTTATTAAGACTGTATCCATGTTAATTTTTAGATTTGTCTGAGAAGTATAAGTGCATTATAAGAATGTAAGTTTTAATTTTAATGCTCATTTTTCACAAGTTTCATTTTTTTATTCAAAAGAAATATTTTCTCAACTCCTTTTAACTTATAGAAAAGTGAAATTTTCAGGTATAGGCCTATTTATTTAGTAGCCTTACAGAATGTTTTCGTAAATCTAATATACCGTATATACGTATTGCTGAAGATAGTGTATTGAACATTTTGAAAATATTCGCATGGAAATTGTTTGTAAGGAAATGAATTAACAAAGCAACTACTGTTACATCATAAGCAAAAGATACGTGCCCATGTGTTGTAAAAATGTCAGCTCTATAGCTTTAGCAGATTTCGAGAAAATAATTTAATATTCTGATGATAGGAAGTTGCTCACAAATATCACCTCAAAAGCATAATGCGATAAGAGTTTTGTTATGTAATATTAGTTACACTTAAAACAGATACAATACCTAGGTAACTTTGCTTTGTACTGTAATATTGTTTCGATTAGTTTATTGATTGCTTTTGTAAGGCTAAAGATACCATCAATATAAATTCCAACCTATCATGTCATACTCAATCTCTTTCTTTGGAATATCACTTTCTTTATGAATGATGTGTTTCATCCACTTAATACAGTATAATATTGTACTACTATGGAATTTAAGTGAATATTCCTTCTTAACTCTCTATTATGTTAAAACACAAGTGCAATATTAGGAAATCAGTGTTAGTACTTTTGTTTTACAGACAATATAGATAATATTAAACAGAAAGAAGCCATATAAAAATGACATAAAATTTCACGTTCCGTTTGAAGTTTGTCCACCACTGTTTTCTTAATCCAACAGGTTCCTTATTCATATACACAATCCTACCTCTTTCCATACTTAGCGCTTGCTGCCCGCGCACGACGTCAGGATCATAAAAATGCGCTTGCTTTGACATCACTGGCCTAGACATTGACTGGAACCTCATATTATATTATGCGACACCAATAAGGCATCACTCATGAGACAGCTGAACGATGAGAAAATGGGGTAGGATGGGTAGATCTATAATAGTTATTTTTGCACGATCGTGTTTTTTTGTTGTATTTACATCTATTGTTGTTAAGCCTTGAAAGTTAGATTTCCCATACAGGAACTTGTTGCTAGGGAAACCATTTTTCATAACCAGCCAGAGAGAAAAGTTTGTAAATAAAACTTAACCTATAAATTTTCATCTCTTTTGATAAAATTCACAATGCAGTTACTAGGCCGTAATGCAGGCACTATGCTAATGATTGTTCGATAGAATACTAAACTCAGTAACGTCAGTTTCAAGATAATTTGTTAATTTTTTTCAAGAAGCACCTTGTATCATTGTATGTTACGTCACGTTTCTTGTACACTGACGACGCCATGAATGGTTGTAATTCTATCGGTAATAAAGATCTAATCTAATCATTACTATATTTCTTTACTTTAGTTCCTAACATTTCTTTTTGTGTGACGAAAGGATTCCCACTTCTGCTTCCAATAGTGCCAAAGATGTTCCGTTCTGTGTAACAGGCGTTGTCACAATGTAGTTCCAAACTGAAACGAGTATTTTATTCTAGCCCAGATCAACACTGTTATTTTGGAACTTCGCTCTGGAATATGCCATTAGGAAAGTTCAGGATAACACAGAGGGTTTGGAATTGAACGGGTTACATCAGCTTCTTGTCTATGCGGATGACGTGAATATGTTAGGAGAAAATCCACAAACGATTATGGAAAACGCGGAAATTCTACTTGAAGCAAGTAAAGCGATAGGATTGGAAGTAAATCCCGAAAAGACTAAGTATATGATTATGTCTCGTGACCAGAATATTGTACGAAATGGAAACATAAAAATTGGAGATTTATCCTTCGAAGAGGTGGAAAAATTCAAATATCTTGGAGAAACAGTAAAAAATATAAATAACACTCGGGAGGAAATTAAACGCAGAATAAATATGGGAAATGCCTGTTATTATACGGTTGAGAAGCTTTTGTCATCTAGTCTGCCGTCAAAAAATCTGAAAGTAGAATTTATAAGACAGATATATTACCTGTTGTTCTGTATAGTTGTGAAACTTGGACTCTCACTTTGAGAGAGGAACAGAGATTAAGGGTGTTTGAGAATAAGGTTCTTAAATATTTGGGGCTAAGAGGGATGAAGTTACAGGAGAATGGAGAAAGTTACACAAGTCAGAGCTACATGCATTCTATTCTTCACCTAGCATAATTAGGAACATTAAATCCAGACGTTTGAGATGGGCAAGGCATGCAGCACGTATGGGCGAATCCAGAAATGCATATAGAGTGTTAGTTGGGAGGCCGGAGGGAAAAAGACCTTTAGGGAGGCCGAGACGTAGATGGGGAAAAAACATTAAATGGATTTGAGGGAGGTGGGATATGATGGTGTAGACTGGATTAATCTTGCTCTGGATAGGGACCGATGGCGGGCATATGTGAGGGCGGCAATGAACCTCAGGGTTCCTTAAAAGTAAGTAAGTACATATTCCAAGGTGCTGTTACTTTCTGGAACAGTTCCAAGCAAGGGACTGTTCCAAAATAACTGTTACTTATTTTTCTCCCACCTCTACTTTGGAGAGTGTTTGAGAGGACTCTTCAATAATGTACGTTCGATCAAGCAACATGTGATCATAAGTGGAAATAACTGCCAAGGATTAATCTTCAGGATACATGCGACTGAGGAACACATTACGGGGGCCGGTAGGCAGAGCTTCCATTGACACTAGAACGAGTTTATTTGGTTAGCTCCACATTCGGGTCGTCTTTCAATCCTCGATGGATCCTATAGAAATGAAATCACGTCCCCATTTCAGTTCGCACAGACAGATCCAGCTGAACTTGTAAATGAATTAAATATGTAATGAACGTGATCCTGATATAAATCCAGCAGATACATATTTTGTGACGTGATCCTGGATTGGTTAGCATCCTGTTATCCCTTGTTTGACACAATAAGGTGTGGGTGTGCTTGCCATATATCAATTGATGAACCTTCCCCCCTGCAGCTATTTATAGCTCAAAGAACGACACCGCTATCGACATGATGACACCGAGATCACATTAATAACGACGGCGCAGCACCAGTGAAATACCATTACTCTAATCTTTACTGTGCTGAGCTGACAAATGGCTCTAACGCGAGGGGTCGTGCGTTCTGTACGATATTGTTTACAGATACGTTACATACAGTATTCAGTTGCAAGTGTTATCTTATAGCTACAACTAAATTTAAAAAGAACTAATTAATTACTACTATCAAGAATAGAATGTTCTTCAACAACACAAGTAAACTTAATCATCATCATCATCATCATCATCATCATCATCATCATCATCATCATCATCATCATCATCATCATCATCATCATCCACACCTGTGGAGTAACGGTCAGCACGTCTGGCCGCAAAACCAGTTGGCCCGGGTTCGAATCCCGGTCGGGGCAAGTTACCTGGTTGAGGTTTTTTCCGGGGTTTTTCCTCAACCCACTAGGAGCAAATGCTGGGTAGCTTTCGGTGGTGGACCCCGGACTCATTTCACCGGCATTATCACCTTCATTTCATTCAGACGCTAAATAACCTTAGATGTTGATACAGCGTCATAAAGTAACCCAATAAAAAATAAATAAAATCATCATTATCATCATCATCATCATCATCCAATTCAAGCGCTAGACCAGGCTTGCAGAACTCGTAAGTAGGGGAAATATGACGTCAGCCTCACTCCACTTCTTTTGGGGATGATCGACTTCTGCGTAGAGTTGTTTACATTCTCTGGCCGTCAAAGGTCCATCAGTGGCGGCATGTAATTTTCAAAAAGGATTGTAATAAATTCATGTTTTTATAATGCGTTATCTAGTTCAAGGTTTAGAATTATGCCAGACTTCCTGTCGGTAGTTTCTTTGAGATTTCTTTGCACCTAACCTGCTTTAGATTTTCGAAAACTTTCCTCCTATCATCACCCACGGAAACATAAATTTATAGCATTTAAGTAATGAACCTTGAAAGTCATTATTAATTTCAATACAAAATAAACACGAGTGACGTCCTTAATGTACTTACTTACAAATGGCTTTTAAGGAACCCGAAGGTTCATTGCCGCCCTCACATAAGCCCGCCATCGGTCCCTATCCTGTGCAAGATTAAGCCAGTCTCTATCATCATACCCCACCTCCCTCAAATCCATTTTAATATTATCCTCCCATCTACGCCTCGGCCTCCCTAAAGGTATTTTTCCCTCTGGTCTCCCAACTAACACTCTATATGCATTTCTGGATTCGCCCATACGTGCTACATGCCCTGCCCATTTCAAACGTCTGGATTTCAAGTTCGTCCTTAATGTAACAGTATATAAATAAATAATCAATATACAGTTCGTAATAACGAATTTACCCGAAAGTTTGTGTATTCCATAATTCTTAATATGGGCTTTGTTGAAATGTGGTTTAATATTGGAATGACGAGTAGAAATAAATTGGATGGGACACAGTAAACAAGCAATTCTTTCGTCTTCCCATTTCCTTTGGAAGTAGTATTTCTTCACGGGTTTAGATTTTGACATGTTCCAATTCTCTTTAAATTGCAGTACGCGTATTGTCTTTATTTATTTATTTATTTAATTCGCTGGATTGCGTTACAATGCTGAATGACAGCATTGACATCCGGTCATATAGCTATCACTCACTTATCAACGTACAATTTATTTATCGTCCTATTACTAGTAAAACCAGTTAAGACCAGTAATACAAGTTTTGTAAAAACAAGAATTAAAACTTTATTAATGCACGAAAAATCATAATAAATTCTTCAATTAAAGTAATTGGTTTGTTGCCTGCATGTAAAATTTCGAACTTATTTCATTTTAGTAGAATACAGAGCACGGAAAGACAAGTCGGATACTGTACTTAACTTATTTTACACAAAAAGTGGACTTAATCGGCTTTACTAGTAATAGGACAATATAAACATAGGTAGACCTTTTTACATTATATGCAGAGATACATTTTAAAATTTATTTTACATGTCTTTTAATTTATGTATTTCCCTCATTCATTTTTCTCTTACTTTCTAAAGGTATGTTTCTAAGGAATTTATTATCTGTTCATTTGTAATCCTTGATAGCGTATTGTATACCTGCCGCCGCGAGAATGAATGTTGATGCAGCCAAGCGTAACTAGAACGTCATGACTGCACTGGTAGAAAAGGTGGGTGAGGTAAGAAAGGGGAGTAAAGCAGTCGCTCTGAAGAGCTACAGTTCTGCAGTCTGCACTAGACCTAGTGGTCTGTGATTTGAAGAAAACTTAATATATATTGAACGAATGTTATCATTACAAACCGCCACTGACGTCATTGTATGTAACAACATTAGGTTTAATCCTTGCGCACTAGAAGCAGGCCTATGCTCTTTGTTTACAAAACTGAACATTGCCGAGAGGTGGGGTTGTAATCAAAGCAAACACGCACAACGTACAGGACGGATACAATACACAGTCTAAAAAGGTATCAGTCACAACTCCACCTCTCGGCAATGTTCAGTTTTGTAAACAAAGAGCATAGGACAGCTTCTAATGCGCAAGGAGTAAACCTTACGATGTTACAAACAATGACGATAGTAATCATACATTCGTAATTTTCCCACATACGGCTCATTTTGTTTACTGGGACTTTTTTTGCTTCTATTATCGAGTACATTCATCTGTGTAAGTTTGCACCATCCTTTTTGATACACCCTGTATATGGTCACGATAATATTAGGGACTAAAAGAATTATTCTATTGTAGTATTAGGAGTATTTCAACTTTGTGCAAGATATGCATTTTTAAGTGTAATGTAGAGTCCAGAAGAATGCTAAATACTAACGCTTGTACAAAGATTGTTGTTGTTTCTAGTGTTATACCTTGTGGTATACAGGGGGAAGTAAAATAATTCTGCAGATTTCAATAGACGATAGGGTGCACTTAAAGAAGTATAAAACCTATATTACGCCATCATCGTCCTTCATGCATTCACAAGATGTACTTACTTACTGGATTTTTAAGAAACCCGGAGGTTCATTGCCGCCCTCACGTAAGCCCGCCATTGGTCCCTATCCTGAGCAAGATTAATCCATTCTCTATCATCATATCCCACCTCCCTCAAGTCCATTTTAATATTATCTTCCCACCCACGTCTCGGCCTCCCTAAAGGTCTTTTTCCCTCCGGCCTCCTAACTAACACTCTATATGCATTTCTGGATTCGCCCATACGTGCTACATGCCCTACCCATCTCAAACGTCTGGATTTAATGTTTCTAATTATGTTAGGAGAAGAATACAATTCGTTCAGTTCTGCGTTGTGTAACTTTCTCCATTCTCCTGTAACGTCATCCCTCTCAGCCATGTAAAAGGTCAATTGTTACAAAAAAAAAAAAAACAAATTTTACAAGAAATAATAAAATCTTTCTAATTGCTGCAAATGGTATTGTTTATATATATATATATATATATATATTATTTTATGTGCCAGTCTACATATTTCGGCATATGTAACTTAATTTTTATATGTATACAGAACATGCTTTCCAGGAATTAGAAGTTTTTATTGTCTCCTGTACATATTTTATTGTAACATGCCACCTTTTTGCATCTTCCGATTCGGTTATCTTCACAAAGAGAATAAAAATAGGAAACAAACAAATTAAAACATAATCCCTTAAATACTAGTTCAAAGTTTGGTTTTATTAAATATATTCCTATTCTATTGTGTTAATTTATTTTTTTCAGTAACACTTTGGGAAGTATATTTTGAGACAGAATTTCTAGTCGAAAATTCTTTAAAATTACTGGGATACCACAAATACTTATTACTCAAAAATAATGTAAACAATTGTAACTGACTGCACTTAAAATGTACACGTAGGCACACAATAATTACCTAAAGCGATTTACATAGGCCATTCGAAAATGAATGGCAACATTTGAATTAAAGTATTCTGAGAGAAATTCTTGGCTCTTGCAATCTGAATTTTATTTAAGCAGCTTTGTTCGTACGCTAAACATTTTTGAGCAGTAAAGATAACAGTTTACAAATTAAACTCACT